>NC_057803.1:246407590-246461240 GCF_018294505.1 Triticum aestivum
ACAAGCATGGAGATGATGGCATGCGCAAGGGGAACAAGAACGGAGTTACAAGTGATGATTTCAGGACTTTGAAGCCACCATAATGGGTGCATGAAGCCTTGGACGAAATATACAAGATGCCACTTCATAAATTTCGTCCCGAGGCTATTTTAGGTGCTGCGTCACCTTATTATTGGGCCAGGCCCATGTAATTTCGAAATACATAAGTATAGGCTATTTTTAGAGTCCGTATGTGTGGGGAAACAAGAGATAGGGTTGATTTCGGACCCCTCCACCAAGGGCCACGAAATTCCCCCCTCTTCCTCCATATATACAGCCCTTAGGGCATCGTTTAGACTTTGGGTTTTGTTTAGATTAAAAGTTCGCCATAGCTGCAACTTCGCGTACTTCGTTTGTGTTCAACGACCAGACAAAGGCGTCACAGAACCCCACCTTGATCAATAAAGTTTTCATCTTATATCCGCAATATCCAGATTGCAATCTTAGTTTCTTGCTTGTTCTTCGTTTGCTCGCAGGAAACAGACCCTCGTGGTCAGGTTGATCGTGCTCCGGCGTGGTCAATAACCTCTCGGAGTTGGTTTAGCGATTGCTAAGGCGCGACGTCCTCGCACGTTCGTAGTCGGATCGTCAAAGTCGACTTCCACCAAAGCGAAATCCACCATCTCATCGAAAGACGGGACACCTTTGCCTCTATCAATAGGAAGCAAAGTAATATTTTTATCCTTATGAACAAGAGTATAGTGATTGTTTCTACCATGGTGTACAGAGTTTTTATCAAATTGCCATGGTCTACCAAGTAATAAGGAACATGCTTGCATAGGTACCACATCACAATCAACATAATCAGCATATGTAGAGATACTAAAATGCACATGAACAGTACGTGTTACCTTAACCTTGCCGCTGTTGTTGAACCATTGGATGTAGTAAGGATGTGGATGTGGTCTTGTGGTGAGAGAAAGCTTCTCCACCATCTCCATGCTAGCCAAGTTGTTGCAGCTCCCTCCGTCTATTATGACGCGCACAGAACGTTCCTTCACAACTCCCTTGGTATGGAACAAATTGTGCCTCTGATTTTGCTCAGCTTGTGTGACCTGCACACTCAAAACACGTTGAGCAACTAAACATTCATACCTGTCAGCATCTTCAGGAGCCATGTATTGCGTCTCATGATCAGAATCATCTCCACCATGTTCTTCACGTGTAATAAGAGCCAAAGTCTCCTCATCATAGTCACTAGCGGACTCATATCCACCATCCGCGGTAGCAATCATCACACGCGGAGATTTGCATTCCCTCGCATAATGACCTCCTCCCTTACAACGACGACAAATAATATCACTTGTGTGCCCTGTTGATGCCATGGAAGAAGAAGAACGCTGTGCAGGCCCCGCAGGTGCGCTCTTGGCAGATAATGGTGGTTGTGCCTGTTTTCTTGTATCACGGCTGGAGGTGGCACCGGATGGAGGTGCTGGTGCAGTTGAAGTAGAAGATGCACGTGGTGTCCATGACGAAGGTCGGCCTGCAGAAAAGTTAGTTCGCCCCAATGCTTGTCGATCCTGCACTTCACGTTCAGCTTTACAAGCAAGATGGAATAAACGAGTGATATTAGTATACTCCTTATAGTCTAGAATGGTCTGAATCTCTCTATTTAATCCACCCAGAAAACGTGCAAGCATAGCTTCATTCTCCTCAACAATACCACATCTAATCATGCCAGTTTGTAATTCCTGATAATATTCTTCTACAGAATTTTTCCCTTGTCTTAAACGCTGCAATTTTTGAAGCAATTCACGTTGATAATATGGTGGAACCCAACGCGTACGCATAGCAGTTTTCAAAGCAGCCCAAGTAGTTGGAATAGGATATAATCTACAATGTTCAGCCCAAAGATCTGCTATAAATCAATATGTCATCAAAGTAAACTACCACAAATCGTCCAATGAAAGCACGTAAAACTTCGTTCGTTAATCTCATGAAAGTACTAGGTGCATTAGTTAACCCAAAAGGCATGACTAACCACTCATATAATCCAAACTTAGTTTTGAATGCTGTTTTCCATTCATCTCCCAATTTCATACGAATTTGATGGTATCCACTACGCAAATCAACTTTGGAGAATATTGTAGAGCCACTCAATTCATCAAGCATATCATCTAGCCTAGGAATAGGATGACGATAACGAATAGTAATATTATTAATGCCTCTACAATCAACACACATACGTGATGTACCATCCTTTTTCGGCACTAGAATAATAGGAACAGCACAAGGACTAAGGGATTCGCGTATATAACCTTTGTCGATAAGCTCTTGTACTTGACGCATAATCTCCTTCGTCTCCTCTGGATTGGTACGGTATGGTGCACGGTTTGGCAGTGAAGCACCGGGAATTAAGTCAATCTGATGCTCAATCCCTCGAATAGGCGGTAATCCCGGTGGCACGTCTTGTGGAAAGACGTCAGCGAACTCCTGCAAAATGTTAGTGACAGCAGGAGGCAAAGAGGAAGGCACGTCCTCGAATGAAAATAATGCCTCTTTGCACACAAAAGCATAGCAAACAGATTTGCTGAAATCTAGCTCATCAATATCAGATTTGGTGGCAAATAAACATGCACTTTTCAATTTAATTTCAGAAGCAACACTAGATGGTTTATTATTAGGCTTCATTTGTTGCTCAAATTCTTTTGCCACAATCTGATTTTCACTCTTATTCTTCTCCTGTTGTGCTTTATTAGCTCTATTAATATCATCTTTCAAAATGGAATCAGGAGTCATAGGAAGCAAAGTAATATTTTTATCCTTATTAACAAGAGTATAGTGATTGTTTCTACCATGGTGTACAGAATTTTTATCAAATTGCCATGGTCTACCAAGTAATAAGGAACATGCTTGCATAGGTACCACATCACAATCAACATAATCAGCATATGTAGAGATACTAAAATGCACACGAACAGTACGTGTTACCTTAACCTTGCCGCTGTTGTTGAACCATTGGATGTAGTAAGGATGTGGATGTGGTCTTGTGGTGAGAGAAAACTTCTCCACCATCTCCATGCTAGCCAAGTTGTTGCAGCTCCCTCCGTCTATTATGACGCGCACAGAACGTTCCTTCACAACTCCCTTGGTATGGAACAAATTGTGCCTCTGATTTTGCTCAGCTTGTGTGACCTGCACACTCAAAACACGTTGAGCAACTAAACATTCATACCTGTCAGCGTCTTCAGGAGCCATGTATTGCGTCTCATGATCAGAATCATCTCCACCATGTTCTTCACGTGTAATAAGAGCCAATGTCTCCTCATCATAGTCACTAGCGGACTCATATCCACCATCTGCGGTAGCAATCATCACACGCGGAGATTTGCATTCTCTCGCATAATGACCTCCTCCCTTACAACGACGACAAATAATATCACTTGTGTGCCCTGTTGATGCCATGGAAGAAGAAGAACTCTGTGCAGGCCCAGCAGGTGCGCTCTTGGCAGATAATGGTGGTTGTGCCTGTTTTCTTGTATCACGACTGGAGGAGGCACCTGATTGAGGTGCTGGTGCAGTTGAAGTAGAAGATGCACGCGGTGTCCATGATGAAGGTCGGCTTGCAGAAAAGTTAGATCGCGCCAATGCTTGTCGATCCTGCACTTCACGTTCAGCTTTACAAGCAAGATGGAATAAACGAGTGATATTAGTATACTCCTTATAGTCTAGAATGGTCTGAATCTCTCTATTTAATCCACCCAGAAAACGTTCAAGCATAGCTTCATTCTCCTCAACAATACCACATCTAATCATGCCAGTTTGTAATTCCTGATAATATTCTTCTACAGAATTTTTCCCTTGTCTTAAACGCTGCAATTTTTGAAGCAATTCACGTTGATAATATGGTGGCACCCAACGCGTACGCATAGCAGTTTTCAAAGCAGCCCAAGTAGTTGGAATAGGATATAATCTACAATGTTCAGACCACCATACACATGCAAAACTAGTGAAAGCACAAACAGCAGCAGCAACACGTCTCTCCTCGGGATATTGTAAACATGTAAAACGTTGTTCAGTTTCTAACTCCCAAGTAAGATATATATCAGGAACATATCTACCCTCAAATGGTGGAATATTCAATTTCACTTTAAGAATATGCACATCATCTCGTACCAGAGGTGGTGGTGCAGGCCTACCATTACGAATATATACCTGAGGTCGACCTGCTGGTGGTGGTGCTGGTGGGTGCACATAGTTCTGATTTTGATCAACCTCATCCTCATAATCGCCCACATACTCATCATCCTCCTGGGTACCAGCAGCAGCAGTAGCAGGAGCCAAAGAAGCATCAATAACAGGAACTGCAGCACCAGAAGTTTGGCCATCCTCAATAGGAACACGCTTTGCTCGTCCATACTGATTCGGAAGGATGCGTTGTTGTTGGTGTTGCAGAGGTGCGATAGGTGCAGCCGGCGGTGGTGGTGGTAAACGCGCGAGCAATTCATTAAACTTGCTATCAAGCTTTGTTTCGAACGTCTTCTCCATGCCATCTATCTTCTCCATGGCCTCGTCAAATCTGTTTAGCACATCTTGCACCTGTCTACTCATCATTTGCTGAAATTTATCATGTAGCTGTTTGTTCGTCAGGTTCTCCCAATCAGTCTCATCGGCTTGTGATCCTACCATGGTTAGCAGCAAATAGAAACACACAAGAATATGATCCTACAGACTACTAAGAAGTGGTGGTGGTGTATCACAAACCCGCCAAGCAAAACTCAAATTCTTACCGGTTCTTACCCAGCAGCACGCGGTGATCGGCAACCGTTGTAGTCAAAACTCTCAAAGCTTGGATAGAGCGATTACCAGGGAGAGTCAAACGCACGACGTAGATGTATGTGGAGCTGGGAAGGCTTATAATATGGTAGCAAAAAGGGTCAGCAATAATCAATTCAGAGATGCAAAGTTGAATAAATGCTCAACGACGGTACTGTGCTGGTCCTAGGCTAGACCGTGCTAGAGACGCGAGCCTAGAACACTAACAAAATCACGGCGCTGCACGTAAACAAGGAAAAAGCACACTCTGGAATTTTTTTTCGCCCTTTTTTTTGCGAAAAATCACTATAATGGCGAGCGTCTCAAAACTCTTGCTAGGTCAAACTGACAGGATGGGCACGAAATTTTTTCGACCAAATTTTTTTTTCGTTTTTTCGACTGCCCGGACCCAAAAACTGGAAACGGGTCAAAAAAAACTTCCTATAATGGCACCTGTCTCAAAACACTCAGAAACACCTAAAAATAGGATAGCCAGAATTTTTTTCGAAAAATGTGTTTTCGAAATTTTTTTGGCCTAAACGGAGGGTGGTTTCCGGACTCTTTTTTTTCTGAAACCTACTCCGGCAAGGAAACACGAATCGGAATCTAGATGGATCTCAAAAACACACCTAATATGCAAGGAACTCGGATTGGTGGTGGATATATGGTGGTGGTATATGGCAGCGGTGGTAATATATGGATATGGATCGGCGGTGGTATATGGATACGGATTGGTGGTGGTATATGGATACGGATTCGGAGCGGTGGTGGTAGGTGACAGGGGCGATGATGATGGTGCGGTGGCGGCGTGACAACTTATGACCAGAACTCGAAACTCTAAAAGACTAACACTAAGACCAGCAACTAGACATGATGATGCAACCGCAAATTCAACAAAGCAAAACCCTAAAAAGATTATGCAAAGGCTCAGATTGGTTCGGATATGATGAACTAACCCTAATTTTTTTTGGCTTTTTCGTGGACTGTAGGTATGAAGAACAGACTCGATCTAAACTACGAAAAACTGTAAAATCTCACCGAGCAACCTGGAAATCTGATACCACTTGATAGAGGCAAAGGTGTCCCGTCTTTCGATGAGATGATGGATATCTCTTTGGTGGCAGTCGACTTTGACGATCCGACTACGAACGTGCGAGGACGTCGCGCCTTAGCAGTCGCTAAACCAACTCTGAGAGGTTATTGACCACGCTGGAGCACGATCAACCTGACCACGAGAGTCTGTTTCCTGCGAGCAAACGAAGAACAAGCAAGAAACTGAGATTGCAATCTGGATATTGCGAATATAAGATGAAAGCTTTATTGAACAAGGTGGGGTTCTGTGACGCCTTTGTCTGGTCGTTGAACACAAACGAAGTACGCGAAGTTGCAGCTATGGCGAACTTTTAATCTAAACAAAACCCGAAGTGTAAACGATGCCCTAAGGGCTGTATATATGGAGGAAGAGGGGGGGGGGATTTCGTGGCCCTTGGTGGAGGGGTCCGAAATCAACCCTATCTCTTGTTTCCCCACACATACGTACTCTAAAAATAGCCTATACTTATGTATTTCGAAATTACATGGGCTTGGCCCAATAATAAGGTGACGCAGCACCTAAAATAGCCTCGGGACGAAATTTATGAAGTGGCATCTTGTATATT
This sequence comes from Triticum aestivum, assembly GCF_018294505.1. Taxonomy (NCBI): domain Eukaryota; kingdom Viridiplantae; phylum Streptophyta; class Magnoliopsida; order Poales; family Poaceae; genus Triticum; species Triticum aestivum. The sequence goes on from NC_057803.1 coordinate 246,414,043, forward strand.
TCGTCCAAGGCTTCATGCACCCATTATGGTGGCTTCAAAGTCCTGAAATCATCACTTGTAACTCCGTTCTTGTTCCCCTTGCGCATGCCATCATCTCCATGCTTGTTCTTGCTCCAATGTTCATCCTTCTCCAAGCTAGGCCCTTCATTTGTAAGCAAAACAAATGTATCCAATTTAGGCAGCATCATATTCTCATGAACATTAGAATCATTACCAAGAAACGAAAGTACCTGGTAATTTAGTTGGCGTGCACGAGCTCTAGTAATTGGTCCAGTATGTATAGCAGCAGGGGTTGTGGGTGTAACAATTGTATTGATGTCCTCATCAGGAAGCGTGCACTAAGGGACGTCTATGCGATGGAGCCCGTCACCCCAAAGTTCAACCCTTGGTCTCCTTGTCCGATCACCTTTGATCGCAGGGACCACCCCACTAGCATCCGTCATGGCGGATCTGCCGCACTGGTCCTAGACCCCATCATTGACAGATTTCACCACACTCGAGTCCTTATGGACGGCGGCAGCAACCTGAACCTGCTTTATCAGGGTATAGTGCGAAAAATGGGTATCGATCCCTCGAGGATCAAACCCAGCAAAACCACCTTTAAAGGCGTCATCCTAGGTGTAGAGGCCCATTGCACAGGCTCAATCACACTAGAAGTGGTTTTCGGATCACCGGATAACTTCCAAGCAAAGAGTTAATCTTCGACATCGTCCCGTTTCACAGTGGCTATCATGCACTGCTCGGAGGGACAACATTTGCAAAATTCAATGCAGTGCCGCATTACGCATACCTCAAGCTCAAGATGCCAGGACCTCGCGGGGTCATAACAGTAAATGGAAACATAGAATGCTCGCTTCGTACGGAAGAGCACACCGCAGCCCTTGCAGTAGAGGCACAAAGCAGCCTGTTCAGGCAGACCACTCATTCGGTTTCACAGCCCCCGGACACCGTCAAGCGAGTCCGGAACAAGCTGCAACAGGATCGCCTGGCACGATCAGAGCTCGCCTAGCAATCTGGCCCCCGTCCCAGTCCCAGTAAGGCGACGAAATCCATGCCGCGTGTACATAACTACGCATTGAAAATACCATGGACATAGGTGGGGGCACGATCAGGACACGCCCCGCATTGTGGCTTAACCACACTAGGGGCTATATACCTTTGACATTCCTTCTCTCTTTCAGGGCCTAACTCCTTGGAAGCCCTTTCCGGTAGTACGATTGCCGGACACAATCCGGAAGCCACAACCAAGGCGGCAAGAAGCTAAGATGAACACGGGAACCGCCAGGTGGTCTCTAGTAATACTTGATATACCCGTTTTTTACTATTTATGCGTAGCTTTCCCTGGGATAGGAAATTTAGAATTATCCTACTTTATGCTTATTGCACTACTTGTACCAGTACGCTTCGACGTATTATTCAAATAACAATGCATATCATTAATCTATCATTGCATTATTTGAGTTTTTCTCTTTCTCTTACATGTCCATTTATGACAATCCGCACCCGCATGTTCGGGTATGGTCAATACGCCAGGGGCTCTCGTTTACCCCATAATATGGCGCAAGATGTCCAAACACTTTCGACAGTGCGGCACCCCGAACTTATAGCATTATATGCATCAGCTCCGAATCATGTCTTTGGTCAAATGTTGGGTTGCCCGGCTCCCATGCTTTGGTACCTTACGTTCCGCTATATCGGCTAAGGTAGCGGTGGGAGAACTACTGCGATTGTGTCCCGGTTCTTCCGGATGAGCACCTCAGTAGAGAAAGCCAAAAACTGACTGTCATGATAAGGCGAGAGACTGGTCGCTGTTCGAGAGGTCTCAAGTCCTTAAAGACTTTTTTCCGCTTTGGGCGAGGAGTCGGCCTCGTCCGGCTTAGGCGTGTATAGCGCCCCAAATTCGGCCCTCCGAATACCAGGGGCTTCGCCAAAAATTTAAAATCATAGACAGTTCGATTGCCTGGTTCGTTGCGCTGAACACCTCCCTTGAAGGACCCAAAATTGGGGTAAAGAGTGTTTCAGATTTACCCCGAACACCCTAGTACTAGTTACATGGGGGTAGAAGCCGACGACTGGCCAACTCTTAGATTTTGTAAACGGCCGCACAGAAGGTAATATTTTAAATTAAGAAAGCGTCGCATGGCGCAAAAGAACTCGTTTCATATTACAGGATCACATGGGTATGTTCATTGAAAAATTACATCCTTGGCACACTGATGAGGACATCAATACAATTGTTACACCCACAGCCCCTGCTGCTATACATACTGGACCAATTACTAGAGCTCGTGCACGCCAACTAAATTACCAGGTACTTTCGTTTCTTGGTAATGATTCTAATGTTCATGAGAATATGATGCTGCCTAAATTGGATACATTTGTTTTGCTTACAAATGAAGGGCCTAGCTTGGAGAAGGATGAACATTGGAGCAAGAACAAGCATGGAGATGATGGCATGCGCAAGGGAAACAAGAACGGAGTTACAAGTGATGATTTCAGGACTTTGAAGCCACCATAATGGGTGCATGAAGCCTTGGACGAAATATACAAGATGCCACTTCATAAATTTCGTCCCGAGGCTATTTTAGGTGCTGCGTCACCTTATTATTGGGCCAGGCCCATGTAATTTCGAAATACATAAGTATAGGCTATTTTTAGAGTCCGTATGTGTGGGGAAACAAGAGATAGGGTTGATTTCGGACTCCTCAACCAAGGGCCACGAAATTCCCCCCTCTTCCTCCATATATACAGCCCTTAGGGCATCGTTTAGACTTTGGGTTTTGTTTAGATTAAAAGTTCGCCATAGCTGCAACTTCGCGTACTTCGTTTGTGTTCAACGACCAGACAAAGGCGTCACAGAACCCCACCTTGATCAATAAAGCTTTCATCTTATATTCGCAATATCCAGATTGCAATCTTAGTTTCTTGCTTGTTCTTCGTTTGCTCGCAGGAAACAGACCCTCGTGGTCAGGTTGACCGTGCTCCGGCGTGGTCAATAACCTCTCGGAGTTGGTTTAGCGATTGCTAAGGCGCGACGTCCTCGCACGTTCGTAGTCGGATCGTCAAAGTCGACTTCCACCAAAGCGATATCCATCATCTCATCGAAAGACGGGACACCTTTGCCTCTATCAATTGTGATGTGGTACCTATGCAAGCATGTTCCTTATTACTTGGTAGACCATGGCAATTTGATAAAAATTCTGTACACCATGGTAGAAACAATCACTATACTCTTGTTCATAAGGATAAAAATATTACTTTGCTTCCTATGACTCCTGATTCCATTTTGAAAGATGATATTAATAGAGCTAATAAAGCAAAACAGGAGACGAATAAGAGTGAAAATCAGATTGTGGCAAAAGAATTTGAGCAACAAATGAAGCCTAATAATAAACCATCTAGTGTTGCTTCTGAAATTAAATTGAAAAGTGCATGTTTATTTGCCACCAAATCTGATATTGATGAGCTAGATTTCAGCAAATCTGTTTGCTATGCTTTTGTGTGCAAAGAGGCATTATTTTCATTCGAGGACGTGCCTTCCTCTTTGCCTCCTGCTGTCACTAACATTTTGCAGGAGTTCGCTGACGTCTTTCCACAAGAAGTGCCACCGGGATTACCGCCTATTCGAGGGATTGAGCATCAGATTGACTTAATTCCCGGTGCTTCACTTCCAAACCGTGCACCATACCGTACCAATCCAGAGGAGACGAAGGAGATTATGCGCCAAGTACAAGAGCTTCTCGACAAAGGTTATATACGCGAATCCCTTAGTCCTTGTGCTGTTCCTATTATTCTAGTGCCGAAAAAGGATGGTACATCACGTATGTGTGTTGATTGTAGAGGCATTAATAATATTACTATTCGTTATCGTCATCCTATTCCTAGGCTAGATGATATGCTTGATGAATTGAGTGGCTCTACAATATTCTCCAAAGTTGATTTGCGTAGTGGCTACCATCAAATTCGTATGAAATTGGGAGATGAATGGAAAACAGCATTTAAAACTAAGTTTGGATTATATGAGTGGTTAGTCATGCCTTTTGGGTTAACTAATGCACCTAGTACTTTCATGAGATTAATGAACGAAGTTTTACGTGCTTTCATTGGACGATTTGTGGTAGTTTACTTTGATGACATACTGATTTATAGCAGATCATTGGAAGAACATTTGGAACATTTACGTGCTGTTTTTATTGCTCTACGTGATGCAGGTTTGTTTGGTAACCTTGGGAAGTGCACCTTTTGCACCGACCGAGTATCTTTTCTTGGCTATGTTGTTACTCCACAGGGAATTGAAGTTGATAAAGCCAAGATTGAAGCTATTGAGAGTTGGCCGCAGCCCAAAACGGTCACACAAGTGAGGAGTTTTCTTGGCCTCGCTGGATTCTATAGGCGTTTTGTGAGAGATTTCAGCACCATTGCTGCACCTCTCAATGAGCTTACAAAGAAAGATGTGCTTTTTCTTTGGGGTACTGCACAGGAAGAAGCCTTCACGGTATTGAAAGATAAGTTGACACATGCTCCTTTACTCCAACTTCCTGATTTTAATAAGACTTTTGAGCTTGAATGTGATGCTAGTGGAATTGGATTAGGAGGTGTGTTATTACAAGATGGCAAACCTGTTGCATACTTTTCTGAAAAATTGAGTGGGCCTAGTCTGAATTATTCTACTTATGATAAAGAATTATATGCTCTTGTTCGGACTTTAGAAACATGGCAACATTATTTATGGCCCAAAGAATTTGTTATACATTCTGATCATGAATCTTTGAAACATATTAAAAGTCAAGCTAAACTGAATCGTAGACATGCTAAATGGGTTGAATTCATTGAGACTTTCCCTTATGTCATTAAACACAAGAAGGGAAAAGAAAATGTTATTGCTGATGCATTGTCCCGTCGCTATACTATGCTTTCACAACTTGACTTCAAAATATTTGGTTTGGAGACCATCAAAGATCAATATGTGCATGATGCTGATTTTAAAGATGTAATGCAGAATTGTAAAGAAGGAAGAATGTGGAACAAGTTTGTCGTTAACGATGGATTTGTGTTTCGTGCTAACAAGCTATGCATTCCAGCTAGCTCCGTTCGTCTTTTGTTGTTGCAGGAGGCGCATGGAGGAGGATTAATGGGACACTTTGGCGTGAAGAAGACGGAGGACGTACTTGCTACACATTTCTTTTGGCCAAAGATGAGACGGGATGTTGAGCATTTTATTGCTCGATGCACTACATGTCAAAAAGCTAAGTCACGACTCAATCCTCATGGTTTATATATGCCTTTGCCTGTACCTAGTGTTCCTTGGGAGGATATATCTATGGACTTTGTTTTAGGTTTACCTCGAACAAAGAAGGGGACGGATAGCATATTTCTTGTCGTGGATAGATTCTCGAAAATGGCACACTTTATACCATGTCATAAAAGCGATGATGCTGTTAATGTTGCTGATTTGTTCTTTCGTGAAATTATTCGCTTGCATGGTGTGCCAAATACTATTGTTTCAGATCGTGATACTAAATTTCTTAGCCACTTTTGGAGATGTTTATGGGCTAAGTTGGGGACTAAACTGCTTTTTAGTACTACTTGTCACCCCCAAACTGATGGACAAACTGAAGTAGTCAATAGAACGTTGTCTACTATGCTTAGGGCTGTTTTGAAGAATAATAAGAAAATGTGGGAGGAATGCTTGCCTCATATTGAATTTGCTTATAATCGTTCATTGCATTCTACTACTAAGATGTGCCCTTTTGAAGTTGTGTATGGTTTCCTACCTCGTGCACCTATTGATTTGTTGCCTCTTCCATCTTCGGAGAAGGTTAATTTTGATGCTAAACAACGTGCTGAATTGATTTTAAAAATGCATGAGTTAACTAAGGAAAACTGATAGAGGCAAAGGTGTCCCGTCTTTCGATGAGATGGTGGATTTCGCTTTGGTGGAAGTCGACTTTGACGATCCGACTACGAACGTGCGAGGACGTCGCGCCTTAGCAATCGCTAAACCAACTCCGAGAGGTTATTGACCACGCCGGAGCACGATCAACCTGACCACGAAGGTCTGTTTCCTGCGAGCAAACGAAGAACAAGCAAGAAACTAAGATTGCAATCTGGATATTGCGAATATAAGATGAAAGCTTTATTGATCAAGGTGGGGTTCTGTGACGCCTTTGTCTGGTCGTTGAACACAAACGAAGTACGCGAAGTTGCAGCTATGGCGAACTTTTAATCTAAACAAAACCCAAAGTCTAAACGTTGCCCTAAGGGCTGTATATATGGAGGAAGAGGGGGAGAATTTCGTGGCCCTTGGTGGAGGGGTCCGAAATCAACCCTATCTCTTGTTTCCCCACACATACGGACTCTAAAAATAGCCTATACTTATGTATTTCGAAATTACATGGGCCTGGCCCAATAATAAGGTGACGCAGCACCTAAAATAGCCTCGGGACGAAATTTATGAAGTGGCGTCTTGTATATTTCGTCCAAGGCTTCATGCACCCATTATGGTGGCTTCAAAGTCCTGAAATCATCACTTGTAACTCCGTTCTTGTTTCCCTTTCGCATGCCATCATCTCCATGCTTGTTCTTGCTCCAATGTTCATCCTTCTCCAAGCTAGGCCCTTCATTTGTAAGCAAAACAAATGTATCCAATTTAGGCAGCATCATATTCTCATGAACATTAGAATCATTACCAAGAAACGAAAGTACCTGGTAATTTAGTTGGCGTGCACGAGCTCTAGTAATTGGTCCAGTATGTATAGCAGCAGGGGCTGTGGGTGTAACAATTGTATTGATGTCCTCATCATCCTCCCCTTCTTGAAATGAAGTCGTCCTCGACGGAAGTTCATCTTCCTCACCCAAATAAGGCTTCAAATCTGCAATGTTAAAAGTGGGACTAACCCCAAAATATGCAGGCAGCTCAAGTTTATATGCATTATCATTTATTTTCTCTAACACCTTAAAGGGACCAGCAGCACGTGGCATTAACTTTGATTTGCGCAAATCAGGAAATCTATCCTTACGCAAATGTAACCAAACAAGATCTCCAGGTGCAAACACAACATGTTTTCTACCCTTATCTCCAGCAAGTTTATATTTAGCATTCATGCGCTCAATGTTTTCCTTAGTTAACTCATGCATTTTTAAAATCAATTCAGCACGTTGTTTAGCATCAAAATGAACCTTCTCCGAAGATGGAAGAGGCAACAAATCAATAGGTGCACGAGGTAGGAAACCATACACAACTTCAAAAGGGCACATCTTAGTAGTAGAATGCAATGAACGATTATAAGCAAATTCAATATGAGGCAAGCATTCCTCCCACATTTTCTTATTATTCTTCAAAACAGCCCTAAGCATAGTAGACAACGTTCTATTGACTACTTCAGTTTGTCCATCAGTTTGGGGGTGACAAGTAGTACTAAAAAGCAGTTTAGTCCCCAACTTAGCCCATAAACATCTCCAAAAGTGGCTAAGAAATTTAGTATCACGATCTGAAACAATAGTATTTGGCACACCATGCAAGCGAATAATTTCACGAAAGAACAAATCAGCAACATTAACAGCATCATCGCTTTTATGACATGGTATAAAGTGTGCCATTTTCGAGAATCTATCCACGACAAGAAATATGCTATCCGTCCCCTTCTTTGTTCGAGGTAAACCTAAAACAAAGTCCATAGATATATCCTCCCAAGGAACACTAGGTACAGGCAAAGGCATATATAAACCATGAGGATTGAGTCGTGACTTAGCTTTTTGACATGTAGTGCATCGAGCAATAAAATGCTCAACATCCCGTCTCATCTTTGGCCAAAAGAAATGTGTAGCAAGTACGTCCTCCGTCTTCTTCACGCCAAAGTGTCCCATTAATCCTCCTCCATGCGCCTCCTGCAACAACAAAAGACGAACGGAGCTAGCTGGAATGCATAGCTTGTTAGCACGAAACACAAATCCATCGTTAACGACAAACTTGTTCCACATTCTTCCTTCTTTACAATTCTGCATTACATCTTTAAAATCAGCATCATGCACATATTGATCTTTGATGGTCTCCAAACCAAATATTTTGAAGTCAAGTTGTGAAAGCATAGTATAGCGACGGGACAATGCATCAGCAATAACATTTTCTTTTCCCTTCTTGTGTTTAATGACATAAGGGAAAGTCTCAATGAATTCAACCCATTTAGCATGTCTACGATTCAGTTTAGCTTGACTTTTAATATGTTTCAAAGATTCATGATCAGAATGTATAACAAATTCTTTGGGCCATAAATAATGTTGCCATGTTTCTAAAGTCCGAACAAGAGCATATAATTCTTTATCATAAGTAGAATAATTCAGACTAGGCCCACTCAATTTTTCAGAAAAGTATGCAACAGGTTTGCCATCTTGTAATAACACACCTCCTAATCCAATTCCACTAGCATCACATTCAAGCTCAAAAGTCTTATTAAAATCAGGAAGTTGGAGTAAAGGAGCATGTGTCAACTTATCTTTCAATACCGTGAAGGCTTCTTCCTGTGCGGTACCCCAAAGAACAGGCACATCTTTCTTTGTAAGCTCATTGAGAGGTGCAGCAATGGTGCTGAAATCTCTCACAAAACGCCTATAGAATCCAGCGAGGCCAAGAAAACTCCTCACTTGTGTGACCGTTTTGGGCTGCGGCCAACTCTCAATAGCTTCAATCTTGGCTTTATCAACTTCAATTCCCTGTGGAGTAACAACATAGCCAAGAAAAGATACTCGGTCGGTGCAAAAGGTGCACTTCCCAAGGTTACCAAACAAACGTGCATCACGTAGAGCAATAAAAACAGCACGTAAATGTTCCAAATGTTCTTCCAAAGATCTGCTATAAATCAATATGTCATCAAAGTAAACTACCACAAATCGTCCAATGAAAGCACGTAAAACTTCGTTCATTAATCTCATGAAAGAATCATCTCCACCATGTTCTTCACGTGTAATAAGAGCCAAAGTCTCCTCATCATAGTCACTAGCGGACTCATATCCACCATCCGCGGTAGCAATCATCACACGCGGAGATTTGCATTCTCTCGCATAATGACCTCCTCCCTTACAACGACGACAAATAATATCACTTGTGTGCCCTGTTGATGCCATGGAAGAAGAAGAACGCTGTGCAGGCCCCGCAGGTGTGCTCTTGGCAGACAATGGTGGTTGTGCCTGTTTTCTTGTATCACGGCTGGAGGTGGCACCGGATGGAGGTGCTGGTGCAGTTGAAGTAGAAGATGCACGTGGTGTCCATGATGAAGGTCGGCCTGCAGAAAAGTTAGTTCGCCCCAATGCTTGTCGATCCTGCACTTCACGTTCAGCTTTACAAGCAAGATGGAATAAACGAGTGATATTAGTATACTCTTTATAGTCTAGAATGGTCTGAATCTCTCTATTTAATCCACCCAGAAAACGTGCAAGCATAGCTTCATTCTCCTCAACAATACCACATCTAATCATGCCAGTTTGTAATTCCTGATAATATTCTTCTACAGAATTTTTTCCTTGTCTTAAACGCTGCAATTTTTGAAGCAATTCACGTTGATAATATGGTGGAACCCAACGCGTACGCATAGCAGTTTTCAAAGCAGCCCAAGTAGTTGGAATAGGATATAATCTACAATGTTCAGACCACCATACACATGCAAAACTAGTGAAAGCACAAACAGCAGCAGCAACTCGTCTCTCCTCAGGATATTGTAAACATGTAAATCGTTGTTCAGTTTCTAACTCCCAAGTAACATATATATCAGGAACATATCTACCCTCAAATGGTGGAATATTCAATTTCAGTTTAGGAATATGGACATCATCGCGTACCTGAGGTGGTGGTGCAGGCCTACCATTACGAATATATACCTGAGGTCGACCTGCTGGTGGTGGTGCTGGTGGCTGCTCGTAGATCTGATTTTGATCAACCTCATCCTCATAATCGCCCGCATACTCATCATCCTCCTGGGTACCAGCAGGAGCAGTAGCAGGAGCCAAAGAAGCACCAACAGCAGTAGCAGCGGCACCAGAATTTTGTCCTAGCTCAATAGGAACACGCTGTGCTCGTCCATACTGATTCGGAAGGGGGAGTAGTTGTTGTTGTTGCAGAGGTGCGACAGGTGCAGCCGGTGGTGGAAGACGCGCAAGCAGTTCATTAAATCTGTTATCGAGCTTTGTTTCGAACGTCTTCTCAAGGCCAGTGATCTTCTCCATGGCCTCTTCAAAATTGTTCAGCACATCTTGTACCTGTTCAGTCATCATTTGCTGAAACTTATCATGAAGCTCCTTGTTCGATAAGTTCTCCCAGTCAATCTCGTCGGCTTGTGATCCTGGCATGGTTAGCAGCAATAGAAACACACAAGAATATGATCCTACAGACTACTAAGAAGTGGTGGTGGTGTATCACAAATCCGTCAAGCAAATCTCAAATTCTTACCAGTTCTTACCCAGCAGCAGGCGGTGATCGGCAACCGTTGTAGTCAAAAACTCTCAAAGCTTGGATAGAGCGATTACCAGGGAGAGTCAAACACACGACGTAGATGTATGTGGAGCTGGGAAGGCTTATAGTATGGTAGCAAAAAGGGTCAGCTGATGAGGACATCAATACAATTGTTACACCCACAGCCCCTGCTGCTATACATACTGGACCAATTACTAGAGCTCGTGCACGCCAACTAAATTACCAGGTACTTTCGTTTCTTGGTAATGATTCTAATGTTCATGAGAATATGATGCTGCCTAAATTGGATACATTTGTTTTGCTTACCAATGAAGGGCCTAGCTTGGAGAAGGATGAACATTGGAGCAAGAACAAGCATGGAGATGATGGCATGCGCAAGGGGAACAAGAACGGAGTTACAAGTGATGATTTCAGGACTTTGAAGCCACCATAATGGGTGCATGAAGCCTTGGACGAAATATACAAGATGCCACTTCATAAATTTCGTCCCGAGGCTATTTTAGGTGCTGCGTCACCTTATTATTGGGCCAGGCCCATGTAATTTCGAAATACATAAGTATAGGCTATTTTTAGAGTCCGTATGTGTGGGGAAACAAGAGATAGGGTTGATTTCGGACCCCTCCACCAAGGGCCACGAAATTCCCCCCTCTTCCTCCATATATACAGCCCTTAGGGCATCGTTTAGACTTTGGGTTTTGTTTAGAATAAAAGTTCGCCATAGCTGCAACTTCGCGTACTTCGTTTGTGTTCAACGACCAGACAAAGGCGTCACAGAACCCCACCTTGATCAATAAAGCTTTCATCTTATATTCGCAATATCCAGATTGCAATCTCAGTTTCTTGCTTGTTCTTCGTTTGCTCGCAGGAAACAGACCCTCGTGGTCAGGTTGATCGTGCTCCGGCGTGGTCAATAACCTCTCGGAGTTGGTTTAGCGATTGCTAAGGCGCGACGTCCTCGCACGTTCGTAGTCGGATCGTCAAAGTCGACTTCCACCAAAGCGAAATCCATCATCTCATCGAAAGACGGGACACCTTTGCCTCTATCACACACTCATCTGCCACTAAGCGGGAACCCTTCACGATGCTCTCATAGTAATTCTCGGGGCAGTGATGCTCCTGGCCCTCCGACGGCCCCTCCTTCACCAGCTTCACGGCGTCCAGCTTCGCCTAGTGCACCTTCGCCCAGGCAAAAGCCCTGCGTGCACCTTCGATGCAGACGAACCGCTTGATGACTTCAAGCCGTGGCAAAGCTTCCACAAGCCGCCTCACCAGACCGAAGTAGCTACCGGACAGGGGCTCGCCAGGCCACATCCGGCCTATAAGGCCCCTCATGGCCTGTTCGGCCGCCTTGTGAAGTTCGATCAACTACTGTAGCTGGTCCCTCAAGGACACGGGGTGTTCGGTACCAGTATACTGAGACCAGAACAACTTCTCTGTTGAGCTCCCCTCCTCAGCCCGGTAAAACGCCGCGGCATCCAGTACACTGCGTGGATGATCTGCAAACGCTCCTGGAGAGCTCCGAACTCGGGTAAGAAAAAGGAAAGTCTCCTTCACATGCTGATGAGGACATGACTACCTTGGATATGACCAAAAATATTGCATATATGCATATTTGTCAGGTGATTTCTAGTGCAAACTATTCAATAATCTATTTATGTTATCCAGAACAAAAATACTTCACACACTTTTGTGTTTTGTCTAATTGCAGGTGTATGGGACATTTGTACAATCCACATATGAAGATAAGGAAGAAAGAGATGTTGATTTGCTGTCCAAAAAGTTCTCTCACGTCACTTTTGGCCCAAGAGAAGATAGAGTCCAAGTCTCTCACGTTCTGGATTCAGATTCGGACTGCACAGACACACCTGACTCAAAACGCACACAAGTTTTTCATACGGACTCCGAATTGGGTGATTTTTTTTGTTGGAAACTAGATTTCGTGCACTTTCCAACCCAATTGGAATCACCTTCAAATTCGTCCGGAGCGTTAAGTTGTGGACGAAACAATATGATGCTGCAGCAGAATCCGAGTCAAACTACAAGTCCAAAGGTGTTACATCACCTCCACTTGGGCCCATTGGCCTTGTACGACCTAGATTTAGTTTTAGGCTGCCTTGGGACGTCCTCCCACCTCCTTGGCCGCCACCCCTTGCTCCTATATAAGTAGATCCATCTAGTAGCTTTTCTCTTGGGATTTGTTTAGTTAAAAGTTAGCCATTGCAACTTCGTGTACTTCGTTTGTGTCCAACGACCAGACCAAGACCGCTTACGGATCCCCACCATTATCAATACCTCATATATATTTGCAATATTCAGATTGCTTTATCATATTCTTGCTCGTTCTTCGATTGCTTGCAGGAATAGACCTTCGTGGTCAGGCTGACCGTGCTTCCGGCATCATCAGTAACCTCAGGAGATTGGTTTAGCGATTGCTAAGGCGCAACGTCGTGCACGTTTGTAGTCGGATCGTCAAAGTCGTCTTCACCAAATCGATAGTTATCATCTCATCGAAAGATCGGGACACCCTCGCCTCTATCACATGCTTGCTTTGCATATTCAATGTCTTACCTGCTGCTATCTCCTTGGCGCTCCGGACGCTTTCAAGCGCCTGCGCGAGCTTGGACTCTCACGTATTGGAGTCAAGCTCCAAGAACTCGTGCTTTTTGGCGAGAGCCTCAAGCTCTTGCTGCACCTTGCCTACTCGGGCTTCTTGTTTCTCCCGTTCAATGCGTTCTTTGGCCACCTTGTCTTCGGCCTCGGACAACGCCTTCCTCAGGGTCTTCACCTCGGTCGTGGCCCCTGACAAATTCATGATGATCCTATTACTTTACACTCGAACTTCTTTTTTAACTATATAGACAGGGGTATATCTTACCTTTGCTCTCTTCGAGCTGCCTCTTGGTAAGGCCGAGCTCATCCTTGGACTGCTTCAGGTCCTGCTTTAGCGCAGAGACCTCCGCAGTACGTGCACCAGCGGCCAGCAGTGAAGCCTGCACATACACATAGACATACTCAAATTAGACTCCTGAGTTATCATTTGATACTCTATTCGGCTTTTCTTCGCCGAACGCCGAACAGAGCATCAGGGGCTACTATCTATGCGGTAATATTTTTATATTTTGAATGCTTACCTCAAAGCCTGTTAGGAGGCTGGCGCAAGCTTCGGTTAGTCCGTTTTTGGTGGACTGAACCTTCTTGACCACCGCACTCATGATAGTGCGGTGCTCTTCATCGATGGAAGCGCTGTGAAGCGCTTCCAGCAAGTTGTCCGGTGCCTCTGGTTGGACATAGGACACCGGCACGGATGGTTGGCCCCCCTTCACGGGGGACCGCCTGCCGGAGTCCGGAACCATCGAAGGTTTCGGTGCAGTGTCCGGCTGCGGCCCAAACTCGAAGCCCGTAGGAGCCTCGCTCCCTTGGTACCCAGGGTCCGGGAGGTCGCCGTGAGGCGCCCTGATAGAGGCGGAGGTGTCCCATCTTTGGATGAGATGATGGATATCGCTTTGGTGGAAGTCGACTTTGACGATCCGACTACGAACGTGCGAGGACGTCGCGCCTTAGCAATCGCTAAACCAACTCCGAGAGGTTATTGACCACGCCGGAGCACGATCAACCTGACCACGAGGGTCTGTTTCCTGCGAGCAAACGAAGAACAAGCAAGAAACTAAGATTGCAATCTGGATATTGCGAATATAAGATGAAAGCTTTATTGATCAAGGTGGGGTTCTGTGACGCCTTTGTCTGGTCGTTGAACACAAACGAAGTACGCGAAGTTGCAGCTATGGCGAACTTTTAATCTAAACAAAACCCGAAGTCTAAACGATGCCCTAAGGGCTGTATATATGGAGGAAGAGGGGGGAATTTCGTGGCCCTTGGTGGAGGGGTCCGAAATCAACCCTATCTCTTGTTTCCCCACACATACGTACTCTAAAAATAGCCTATACTTATGTATTTCGAAATTACATGGGCCTGGCCCAATAATAAGGTGACGCAGCACCTAAAATAGCCTCGGGACGAAATTTATGAAGTGGCATCTTGTATATTTCGTCCAAGGCTTCATGCACCCATTATGGTGGCTTCAAAGTCTTGAAATCATCACTTGTAACTCCGTTCTTGTTCCCCTTGCGCATGCCATCATCTCCATGCTTGTTCTTGCTCCAATGTTCATCCTTCTCCAAGCTAGGCCCTTCATTTGTAAGCAAAACAAATGTATCCAATTTAGGCAGCATCATATTCTCATGAACATTAGAATCATTACCAAGAAACGAAAGTACCTGGTAATTTAGTTGGCGTGCACGAGCTCTAGTAATTGGGCCAGTATGTATAGCAGCAGGGGCTGTGGGTGTAACAATTGTATTGATGTCCTCATCATCCTCCCCTTCTTGAAATGTCGTCCTCGACGGAAACTCATCTTCCTCACCCAAATAAGGCTTCAAATCTGCAATGTTAAAAGTGGGACTAACCCCAAAATCTGCAGGCAGCTCAAGTTTATATGCATTATCATTTATTTTCTCTAACACCTTAAAGGGACCGTCAGCACGTGGCATTAACTTTGATTTGCGCAAATCAGGAAATCTATCCTTACGCAAATGTAACCAAACAAGATCTCCAGGTGCAAACACAACATGTTTTCTACCCTTATCTCTAGCAAGTTTATATTTAGCATTCATGCGCTCAATGTTTTCCTTAGTTAACTCATGCATTTTTAAAATCAATTCAGCACGTTGATTAGCATCAAAATTAACCTTCTCCGAAGATGGAAGAGGCAACAAATCAATAGGTGCACGAGGTAGGAAACCATACACAACTTCAAAAGGGCACATTTTAGTAGTAGAATGCAATGAACGATTATAAGCAAATTCAATATGAGGCAAGCATTCCTCCCACATTTTCTTATTATTCTTCAAAACAGCCCTAAGCATAGTAGACAACGTTCTATTGACTACTTCAGTTTGTCCATCAGTTTGGGGGTGACAAGTAGTACAAAAAGCAGTTTAGTCCCCAACTTAGCCCATAAACATCTCCAAAAGTGGCTAAGAAATTTAGTATCACGATCTGAAACAATAGTATTTGGCACACCATCCAAGCGAATAATTTCACAAAAGAACAAATCAGCAACATTAACAGCATCATCGCTTTTATGACATGGTATAAAGTGTGCCATTTTCGAGAATCTATCCACGACAACAAATATGCTATCCCTCCCCTTCTTTGTTCGAGGTAAACCCAAAACAAAGTCCATAGATATATCCTCCCAAGGAACACTAGGTACAGGCAAAGGCATATATAAACCATGAGGATTGAGTCGTGACTTAGCTTTTTGACATGTAGTGCAGCGAGCAATAAAACGCTCAACATCCCGTCTCATCTTTGGCCAAAAGAAATGTGTATCAAGTACGTACTCCGTCTTCTTCACGCCAAAGTGTCCCATTAATCCTCCTCCATGCGCCTCCTGCAACAACAAAAGACGAACGGAGCTAGCTGGAATGCATAGCTTGTTAGCACGAAACACAAATCCATCGTTAACAACAAACTTGTTCCACATTCTTCCTTCTTTACAATTCTGCATTACATCTTTAAAATCAGCATCATGCACATATTGATCTTTGATGGTCTCCAAACCAAATATTTTGAAGTCAAGTTGTGAAAGCATAATATAGCGACGAGACAATGCATCAGGAATAACATTTTCTTTTCCCTTCTTGTGTTTAATGACATAAGGGAAAGTCTCAATGAATTCAACCCATTTAGCATGTCTATGATTCAGTTTAGCTTGACTTTTAATATGTTTCAAAGATTCATGATCAGTATGTATAACAAATTCTTTGGGCCATAAATAATGTTGCCATGTTTCTAAAGTCCGAACAAGAGCATATAATTCTTTATCATAAGTAGAATAATTCAGACTAGGCCCACTCAATTTTTCAGAAAAGTATGCAACAGGTTTGCCATCTTGTAATAACACACCTCCTAATCCAATTCCACTAGCATCACATTCAAGCTCAAAAGTCTTATTAAAATCAGGAAGTTGGAGTAAAGGAGCATGTGTCAACTTATCTTTCAATACCGTGAAGGCTTCTTCCTGTGCGGTACCCCAAAGAAAAGGCACATCTTTCTTTGTAAGCTCATTGAGAGGTGCAGCAATGGTGCTGAAATCTCTCACAAAACGCCTATAGAATCTAGCGAGGCCAAGAAAACTCCTCACTTGTGTGACCGTTTTGGGCTGCGGCCAACTCTCAATAGCGTCAATCTTGGCTTTATCAACTTCAATTCCCTGTGGAGTAACAACATAGCCAAGAAAAGATACTCGGTCGGTGCAAAAGGTGCACTTCCCAAGGTTACCAAACAAACGTGCATCACGTAGAGCAATAAAAACAGCACGTAAATGTTCCAAATGTTCTTCCAAAGATCTGCTATAAATCAATATGTCATCAAAGTAAACTACCACAAATCGTCCAATGAAAGCACGTAAAACTTCGTTCATTAATCTCATGAAAGTACTAGGTGCATTAGTTAACCCAAAAGGCATGACTAACCACTCATATAATCCAAACTTAGTTTTAAATGCTGTTTTCCATTCATCTCCCAATTTCATACGAATTTGATGGTAGCCACGACGCAAATCAACTTTGGAGAATATTGTAGAGCCACTCAATTCATCAAGCATATCATCTAGCCTAGGAATAGGATGACGATAACGAATAGTAATATTATTAATGCCTCTACAATCAACACACATACGTGATGTACCATCCTTTTTCGGCACTAGAATAATAGGAACAGCACAAGGACTAAGGGATTCGCGTATATAACCTTTGTCGAGAAGCTCTTGTACTTGACGCATAATCTCCTTCGTCTCCTCTGGATTGGTACGGTATGGTGCACGGTTTGGCAGTGAAGCACCGGGAATTAAGTCAATCTGATGCTCAATCCCTCGAATAGGCGGTAATCCCGATGGCACGTCTTGTGGAAAAACGTCAGCGAACTCCTGCAAAATGTTAGTGAGAGCAAGAGGCAAAGAGGAAGGCACGTCCTCGAATGAAAATAATGCCTCTTTGCACACAAAAGCATAGCAAACAGATTTGCTGAAATCTAGCTCATCAATATCAGATTTGATGGCAAATAAACATGCACTTTTCAATTTAATTTCAGAAGCAACACTAGATGGTTTATTATTAGGCTTCATTTGTTGCTCAAATTCTTTTGCCACAATCTGATTTTCATTCTTATTCTTCTCCTGTTGTGCTTTATTAGCTCTATTAATATCATCTTTCAAAATGGAATCAGGAGTCATAGGAAGCAAAGTAATATTTTTATCCTTATGAACAAGAGTATAGTGATTGTTTCTACCATGGTGTACAGAATTTTTATCAAATTGCCATGGTCTACCAAGTAATAAGGAACATGCTTGCATAGGTACCACATCACAATCAACATAATCAGCATATGTAGAGATACTAAAATGCACACGAACAGTACGTGTTACCTTAACCTTGCCGCTGTTGTTAAACCATTGGATGTAGTAAGGATGTGGATGTGGTCTTGTGGTGAGAGAAAGCTTCTCCACCATCTCCATGCTAGCCAAGTTGTTGCAGCTCCCTCCGTCTATTATGACGCGCACAGAACATTCCTTCACAACTCCCTTGGTATGGAACAAATTGTGCCTCTGATTTTGCTCAGCTTGTGTGACCTGCACACTCAAAACACGTTGAGCAACTAAACATTCATACCTGTCAGCGTCTTCAAGAGCCATGTATTGCGTCTCATGATCAGAATCATCTCCACCATGTTCTTCACGTGTAATAAGAGCCAATGTCTCCTCATCATAGTCACTAGCGGACTCATATCCACCATCCGCGGTAGCAATCATCACACGCGGAGATTTGCATTCCCTCGCATAATGACCTCCTCCCTTACAACGACGACAAATAATATCACTTGTGTGCCCTATTGATGCCATGGAAGAAGAAGAACGCTGTGCAGGCCCCGCAGGTGCGCTCTTGGCAGATAATGGTGGTTGTTCCTGTTTTCTTGTATCACGGCTGTAGGAGGCACCTGATTGAGGTGCTGGTGCAGTTGAAGTAGAAGATGCACGCGGCGTCCATGAGGAAGGTCGGCCTGCAGAAAAGTTAGTTCGCGCCAATGCTTGTCGATCCTGCACTTCACGTTCAGCTTTACAAGCAAGATGGAATAAACGAGTGATATTAGTATACTCCTTATAGTCTAGAATGGTCTGAATCTCTCTATTTAATCCACCCAGAAAACGTGCAAGCATAGCTTCATTCTCCTCAACAATACCACATCCAATCATGCCAGTTTGTAATTCCTGATAATATTCTTCTACAGGATTTTTTCCTTGTCTTAAACGCTGCAATTTTTGAAGCAATTCACGTTGATAATATGGTGGAACCCAACGCGTACGCATAGCAGTTTTCAAAGCAGCCCAAGTAGTTGGAATAGGATATAATCTACAATGTTCAGACCACCATACACATGCAAAACTAGTGAAAGCACAAACAGCTGCAGCAACGCGTCTCTCCTCGGGATATTGTAAACATGTAAAACGTTGTTCAGTTTCTAACTCCCAAGTAAGATATATATCAGGAACATATCTACACTCAAATGGTGGAATATTCAATTTCAGTTTAGGAATATGGACATCATCTCGTACCTGAGGTGGTGGTGCAGGCCTACCATTACGAATATATACCTGAGGTCGACCTGCTGGTGGTGGTGCTGGTGATAGAGGCAAAGGTGTCCCGTCTTTCGATGAGATGGTGGATTTCGCTTTGGTGGAAGTCGACTTTGACGATCCGACTACGAACGTGCGAGGACGTCGCGCCTTAGCAATCGCTAAACCAACTCCGAGAGGTTATTGACCACGCCGGAGCACGATCAACCTGACCACGAGGGTCTGTTTCCTGCGAGCAAACGAAGAACAAGCAAGAAACTGAGATTGCAATCTGGATATTGCGAATATAAGATGAAAGCTTTATTGATCAAGGTGGGGTTCTGTGACGCCTTTGTCTGGTCGTTGAACACAAACGAAGTACGCGAAGTTGCAGCTATGGCGAACTTTTAATCTAAACAAAACCCAAAGTCTAAACGATGCCCTAAGGGCTGTATATATGGAGGAAGAGGGGGGGAATTTCGTGGCCCTTGGTGGAGGGGTCCGAAATCAACCCTATCTCTTGTTTCCCCACACATACGGACTCTAAAAATAGCCTATAATTATGTATTTCGAAATTACATGGGCCTGGCCCAATAATAAGGTGACGCAGCACCTAAAATAGCCTCGGGACGAAATTTATAAAGTGGCATCTTGTATATTTCGTCCAAGGCTTCATGCACCCATTATGGTGGCTTCAAAGTCCTGAAATCATCACTTGTAACTCCGTTCTTGTTCTCCTTGAGCATGCCATCATCTCCATGCTTGTTCTTGCTCCAATGTTCATCCTTCTCCAAGCTAGGCCCTTCATTTGTAAGCAAAACAAATGTATCCAATTTAGGCAGCGTCATATTCTCATGAACATTAAAATCATTACCAAGAAACGAAAGTACCTGGTAATTTAGTTGGCGTGCACGAGCTCTAGTAATTGGTCCAGTATGTATAGCAGCAGGGGCTGTGGGTGTAACAATTGTATTGATGTCCTCATCAACGTACTTGCTACACATTTCTTTTGGCCAAAGATGAGACGGGATGTTGAGCGTTTTATTGCTCGATGCACTACATGTCAAAAAGCTAAGTCACGACTCAATCCTCATGGTTTATATATGCCTTTGCCTGTACCTAGTGTTCCTTGGGAGGATATATCTATGGACTTTGTTTTAGGTTTACCTCGAACAAAGAAGGGGAGGGATAGCATATTTGTTGTCGTGGATAGATTCTCGAAAATGGCACACTTTATACCATGTCATAAAAGCGATGATGCTGTTAATGTTGCTGATTTGTTCTTTCGTGAAATTATTCGCTTGCATGGTGTGCCAAATACTATTGTTTCAGATCGTGATACTAAATTTCTTAGCCACTTTTGGAGATGTTTATGGGCTAAGTTGGGGACTAAACTGCTTTTTAGTACTACTTGTCACCCCCAAACTGATGGACAAACTGAAGTAGTCAATAGAACGTTGTCTACTATGCTTAGGGCTGTTTTGAATGATAATAAGAAAATGTGGGAGGAATGCTTGCCTCATATTGAATTTGCTTATAATCGTTCATTGCATTCTACTACTAAGATGTGCCCTTTTGAAGTTGTGTATGGTTTCCTACCTCGTGCACCTATTGATTTGTTGCCTCTTCCATCTTCGGAGAAGGTTAATTTTGATGCTAAACAACGTGCTGAATTGATTTTAAAAATGCATGAGTTAACTATGGAAAACATTGAGCGCATGAATGCTAAATATAAACTTGCTGGAGATAAGGGTAGAAAACATGTTGTGTTTGCACCTGGAGATCTTGTTTGGTTACATTTGCGTAAGGATAGATTTCCTAATTTGCGCAAATCAAAGTTAATGCCACGTGTTGATGGTCCCTTTAAGGTGTTAGAGAAAATAAATGATAATGCATATAAACTTGAGCTGCCTGCAGATTTTGGGGTTAGTCCCACTTTTAACATTGCAGATTTGAAGCCTTATTTGGGTGAGGAAGATGAACTTCCGTCGAGGACGACTTCATTTCAAGAAGGGGAGGATGATGAGGACATCAATACAATTGTTACACCCACAGCCCCTGCTGCTATACATACTGGACCAATTACTAGAGCTCGTGCACGCCAACTAAATTACCAGGTACTTTCGTTTCTTGGTAATGATTCTAATGTTCATGAGAATATGATGCTGCCTAAATTGGATACATTTGTTTTGCTTACAAATGAAGGGCCTAGCTTGGAGAAGGATGAACATTGGAGCAAGAACAAGCATGGAGATGATGGCATGCGCAAGGGAAACAAGAACGGAGTTACAAGTGATGATTTCAGGACTTTGAAGCCACCATAATGGGTGCATGAAGCCTTGGACGAAATATACAAGATGCCACTTCACAAATTTCGTCCCGAGGCTATTTTAGGTGCTGCGTCACCTTATTATTGGGCCAGGCCCATGTAAGTTCGAAATACATAAGTATAGGCTATTTTTAGAGTCCGTATGTGTGGGGAAACAAGAGATAGGGTTGATTTCGGACCCCTCCACCAAGGGCCACGAAATTCCCCCCCTCTTCCTCCATATATACAGCCCTTTGGGCATCGTTTAGACTTTGGGTTTTGTTTAGATTAGAAGTTCGCCATAGCTGCAACTTCGCGTACTTCGTTTGTGTTCAACGACCAGACAAAGGCGTCACAGAACCCCACCTTGATCAATAAAGCTTTCATCTTATATTCGCAATATCCAGATTGCAATCTCAGTTTCTTGCTTGTTCTTCGTTTGCTCGCAGGAAACAGACCCTCGTGGTCAGGTTGATCGTGCTCCGGCGTGGTCAATAACCTCTCGGAGTTGGTTTAGCGATTGCTAAGGCGCGACGTCCTCGCACGTTCGTAGTCGGATCGTCAAAGTCGACTTCCACCAAAGCGAAATCCATCATCTCATCGAAAGACGGGACACCTCCGCCTCTATCAAGTGGTATCAGATTTCCAGGTTGCTCGGTGAGATTTTACAGTTTTTCGTAGTTTAGATCGAGTCTGTTCTTCATACCTACAGTCCACGAAAAAGCCACAAAAAAATTAGGGTTAGTTCATCATATCCGAACCAATCTGAGCCTTTGCATAATCTTTTTAGGGTTTTGCTTTGTTGAATTTGCGGTTGCATCATCGTGTCTAGTTGCTGGTCTTAGAGTCTAGTCTTTTAGAGTTTCAAGTTCTGGTCATAAGTTGTCACGCCGCCGCCGCACCATCATCATCGCCCCTGCCATCTACCACCACCGCTTACCGCTCCGAATCCGTATCCATATACCACCACCAATCCGTGTCCATATACCACCACCGATCCATATCCATATACTACCACCGCTACCACCACCGCTGCCATATACCACCACCATATATCCACCACCAATCTGAGTTCCTTGCATATTAGGTTTGTTTTCGGGATCCATCTAATTTCCGATTCGTGTTTCCTTGTCTGAGTAGGTTTCGGATTCCAGCAATCTTTTGCCGTCCGTAGAAGAGGTTGGTTTCCAAAAAAAAAGAGTCCGGAAACCACCCTCCGTTTAGGCCCAAAATTTTCGGAAACGCACTTGACAAAAAAAAATTCTGGCTATCCTATTTTTAGGTGTTTCTAAGCGTATTTAGACAGTCGCCGTTATAGAAAGTTTTTTTGACCCGTTTCCAGTTTTTGGGTCCGGGCAGTCAAAAAAAAAATTTAGTCACAGAAATTTCGTGCCCATCCTGTCAGTTTGACCTGGGAAGAGTTTTGAGACACTCGCCATTATAGTGATTTTTCGCAAAAAAAAGAGAGCAGCGCAAAAAAAAGCAGCGCACAAAAAAAAAAGAGCGAAAAAAAATTCGAGAGTGTGCTTTTCCCTTGTTTACGTGCAGCGCCGTGATTTTGTTAGTGTTCTAGGATCGCGTCTCTAGCACGGTCTAGCCTAGGACCAGCACAGTACCGTCGTTGAGCGTTTATTCAACTTTGCATCTCTGAATTGATTATTGCTGACCCTTTTTGCTACCATATTATAAGCCTTCCCAGCTCCACATACATCTACGTCGTGCGTTTGACTTTCCCTGGTAATGATGAGGACATCAATACAATTGTTACACCCACAGCCCCTGCTGCTATACATACTGGACCAATTACTAGAGCTCGTGCACGCCAACTAAATTACCAGGTACTTTCGTTTCTTGGTAATGATTCTAATGTTCATGAGAATATGATGCTGCCTAAATTGGATACATTTGTTTTGCTTACAAATGAAGGGCCTAGCTTGGAGAAGGATGAACATTGGAGCAAGAACAAGCATGGAGATGATGGCATGCGCAAGGGGAACAAGAACGGAGTTACAAGTGATGATTTCAGGACTTTGAAGCCACCATAATGGGTGCATGAAGCCTTGGACGAAATATACAAGATGCCACTTCATAAATTTCATCCCGAGGCTATTTTAGGTGCTGCGTCACCTTATTATTGGGCCAGGCCCATGTAATTTCGAAATACATAAGTATAGGCTATTTTTAGAGTCCATATGTGTGGGGAAACAAGAGATAGGGTTGATTTCGGACCCCTCCACCAAGGGCCACGAAATTCCCCCCTCTTCCTCCATATATACAGCCCTTAGGGCATCGTTTAGACTTTGGGTTTTGTTTAGATTAAAAGTTCGCCATAGCTGCAACTTCGCGTACTTCGTTTGTGTTCAACGACCAGACAAAGGCGTCACAGAACCCCACCTTGATCAATAAAGCTTTCATCTTATATTCGCAATATCCAGATTGCAATCTTAGTTTCTTGCTTGTTCTTCGTTTGCTCGCAGGAAACAGACCCTCGTGGTCAGGTTGATCGTGCTCCGGCGTGGTCAATAACCTCTCGGAGTTGGTTTAGCGATTGCTAAGGCGCGACGTCCTCGCACGTTCGTAGTCGGATCGTCAAAGTCGACTTCCACCAAAGCGAAATCCACCATCTCATCGAAAGACGGGACACCTTTGCCTCTATCAGCCTCTTTGCACACAAAAGCATAGCAAACAGATTTGCTGAAATCTAGCTCATCAATATCAGATTTGGTGGCAAATAAACATGCACTTTTCAATTTAATTTCTGAAGCAACACTAGATGGTTTATTATTAGGCTTCATTTGTTGCTCAAATTCTTTTGCCACAATCTGATTTTCACTCTTATTCGTCTCCTGTTTTGCTTTATTAGCTCTATTAGTATCATCTTTCAAAATGGAATCAGGAGTCATAGGAAGCAAAGTAATATTTTTATCCTTATGAACAAGAGTATAGTGATTGTTTCTACCATGGTGTACAGAATTTTTATCAAATTGCCATGGTCTACCAAGTAATAAGGAACATGCTTGCATAGGTACCACATCACAATCAACATAATCAGCATATGTAGAGATACTAAAATGCACACGAACAGTACGTGTTACCTTAACCTTGCCGCTGTTGTTGAACCATTGGATGTAGTAAGGATGTGGATGTGGTCTTGTGGTGAGAGAAAGCTTCTCCACCATCTCCATGCTAGCCAAGTTGTTGCAGCTCCCTCCGTCTATTATGACGCGCACAGAACGTTCATTCACAACTCCCTTGGTATGGAACAAATTGTGCCTCTGATTTTGCTCAGCTTGTGTGACCTGCACACTCAAAACACGTTGAGCAACTAAACATTCATACCTGTCAGCGTCTTCAGGAGCCATGTATTGCGTCTCATGATCAGAATCATCTCCACCATGTTCTTCACGTGTAATAAGAGCCAATGTCTCCTCATCATAGTCACTAGCGGACTCATATCCACCATCCGCGGTAGCAATCATCACACGCGGAGATTTGCATTCCCTCGCATAATGACCTCCTCCCTTACAACGACGACAAATAATATCACTTGTGTGCCCTATTGATGCCATGGAAGAAGAAGAACGCTGTGCAGGCCCCGCAGGTGCGCTCTTGGCAGATAATGGTGGTTGTTCCTGTTTTCTTGTATCACGGCTGTAGGAGGCACCTGATTGAGGTGCTGGTGCAGTTGAAGTAGAAGATGCACGCGGCGTCCATGAGGAAGGTCGGCCTGCAGAAAAGTTAGTTCGCGCCAATGCTTGTCGATCCTGCACTTCACGTTCAGCTTTACAAGCAAGATGGAATAAACGAGTGATATTAGTATACTCCTTATAGTCTAGAATGGTCTGAATCTCTCTATTTAATCCACCCAGAAAACGTGCAAGCATAGCTTCATTCTCCTCAACAATACCACATCGAATCATGCCAGTTTGTAATTCCTGATAATATTCTTCTACAGAATTTTTTCCTTGTCTTAAACGCTGCAATTTTTGAAGCAATTCACGTTGATAATATGGTGGAACCCAACGCGTACGCTTAGCAGTTTTCAAAGCAGCCCAAGTAGTTGGAATAGGATATAATCTACAATGTTCAGACCACCATACACATGCAAAACTAGTGAAAGCACAAACAGCAGCAGCAACTCGTCTCTCCTCAGGATATTGTAAACATGTAAATCGTTGTTCAGTTTCTAACTCCCAAGTAAGATATATATCAGGAACATATCTACCCTCAAATGGTGGAATATTCAATTTCAGTTTAGGAATATGGACATCATCTCGTACCTGAGGTGGTGGTGCAGGCCTACCATTACGAATATATACCTGAGGTCGACCTGCTGGTGGTGGTGCTGGTGGCTGCTCGTAGATCTGATTTTGATCAACCTCATCCTCATAATCGCCCGCATACTCATCATCCTCCTGGGTACCAGCAACAGCAGTAGCAGGAGCCACAGAAGTATCAACAGCAGCACCAACAGTTTGGCCAAACGCAAGAGGAACACGGCTCGCTCGGCGAAGGTCTATTTCGCGACGTGGAGGTAGTCGTTGTTGTTGTTGTTGTTGGAGAGGTGCGTTAGGTGCAGCGGGTGGTGGTGGTGGAAGACGCGCGAGCAATTCATTAAATCTGTTATCGAGCTTTATTTCGAACGTCTTCTCAAGGCCAGTGATCTTCTCCATGGCCTCTTCAAAATTGTTCAGCACATCTTGCACCTGTTCAGTCATCATTTGCTGAAACTTATCATGAAGCTCCTTGTTCGATAAATTCTCCCAGTCAATCTCGTCGGCTTGTGATCCTGGCATGGTTAGCAGCAATAGAAACACACAAGAATATGATCCTACAGACTACGAACAAGTGGTGGTGGTGGGTGTCACAAATCCGTCAAGCAAAACTCAAATTCTTACCAGTTCTTACCCAGCAACAGGCGGTGATCGGCAACCGTTGTAGTCAACACTCTCAAAGCTTGGATAGAGCGATTACCAGGGAGAGTCAAACGCACGACGTAGATGTATGTGGAGCTGGGAAGGCTTATACTTTGGTAGCAAAAAGGGTCAGCAATAATCAATTCAGAGATGCAAAGTTGAATAAACGCTCAACGACGGTACTGTGCTGGTCCTAGGCTAGACTGTGCTAGAGACGCGAGCCTAGAACACTAACAAAATCACGGCGCGGCACGTAAACAAGGGAAAAGCACACTCTGAATTTTTTTTTTCGCTCTTTTTTTTTGCGCTCTTTTTTTTTGCGAAAAATCACTATAATGGCGAGTGTCTCAAAACTCTTCCTAGCTCAAACTGACAAGATGGGCACGAAATTTTTCGACCAATTTTTTTTTTGTTTTTCGACTGCCCGGACCCAAAAACTGGAAACGGGTCAAAAAAAACTTCCTATAATGGCACCTGTCTCAAAACACTCAGAAACACCTAAAAATAGGATAGCCAGAATTTTTTCGAAAAATGCGTTTTCGAAAATTTTTGGGCCTAAACGGAGCGTGGCTACCCGACTCTTTTTTTTTTCCCGAAACCTACTCCGGCAAGGAAACACGAAACGGAATCTAGATGGATCTCGAAAACAACCCTAATAAGCAAGGAACTCGGATTGGTGGTGGATATATGGTGGTGGTATATGGCAGCGGTGGTGGTAGCGGTGGTAGTATATGGATATGGATCGGTGGTGGTATATGGACACGGATTGGTGGTGGTATATGGATACGGATTCGGAGCGGTGGTGGTAGATGGCAGGGGCGATGATGATGGTGCGGCGGCGGCGTGACAACTTATGACCAGAACTCGAAACTCTAAAAGACTAGACTCTAAGACCAGCAACTAGACACGACGATGCAACCGCAAATTCAACAAAGCAAAACCCTAAAAAGATTATGCAAAGGCTCAGATTGGTTCGGATATGATGAACTAACCCTAATTTTTTTGTGGCTTTTTCGTGGACTGTAGGTATGAAGAACAGACTCGATCTAAACTACGAAAAACTGTAAAATCTCACCGAGCAACCTGGAAATCTGATACCACTTGATAGAGGCAAAGGTGTCCCGTCTTTCGATGAGATGGTGGATTTAGCTTTGGTGGAAGTCGACTTTGACGATCCGACTACGAACGTGCGAGGACGTCGCGCCTTAGCAATCGCTAAACCAACTCCGAGAGGTTATTGACCACGCCGGAGCACGATCAACCTGACCACGAGGGTCTGTTTCCTGCGAGCAAACGAAGAACAAGCAAGAAACTGAGATTGCAATCTGGATATTGCGAATATAAGATGAAAGCTTTGATCAAGGTGGGGTTCTGTGACGCCTTTGTCTAGTCGTTGAACACAAACGAAGTACGCGAAGTTGCAGCTATGGCGAACTTTTAATCTAAACAAAACCCAAAGTCTAAACGATGCCCTAAGGGCTGTATATATGGAGGAAGAGGGGGGAATTTCGTGGCCCTTGGTGGAGGGGTCCGAAATCAACCCTATCTCTTGTTTCCCCACACATACGGACTCTAAAAATAGCCTATACTTATGTATTTCGAAATTACATGGGCCTGACCCAATAATAAGGTGACGCAGCACCTAAAATAGCCTCGGGACGAAATTCATGAACATTAAAATCATTACCAAGAAACGAAAGTACCTGGTAATTTAGTTGGCGTGCACGAGCTCTAGTAATTGGTCCAGTATGTATAGCAGCAGGGGCTGTGGGTGTAACAATTGTATTGATGTCCTCATCAGCTGGTGGCTGCTCGTAGATCTGATTTTGATCAACCTCATCCTCATAATCGCCCGCATACTAATCATCCTCCTGGGTACCAGCAGGAGCAGTAGCAGGAGCCAAAGAAGCACCAACAGCAGTAACAGCGGCACCAGAATTTTGTCCTGGCACAATAGGAACACGCTGTGCTCGTCCATACTGATTCGGAAGGGGGCGTAGTTCTTGTTGTTGCAGAGGTGCGACAGGTGCAGCCGGTGGTGGAAGACGCGCAAGAAGTTCATTAAATCTATTATCGAGCTTTGTTTCGAACGTCTTCTCAAGGCCAGTGATCTTCTCCATGGCCTCTTCAAAATTGTTCAGCACATCTTGTACCTGCTCAGTCATCATTTGCTGAAACTTATCATGAAGCTCCTT
Source organism: Triticum aestivum (assembly GCF_018294505.1). Classification (NCBI taxonomy): domain Eukaryota; kingdom Viridiplantae; phylum Streptophyta; class Magnoliopsida; order Poales; family Poaceae; genus Triticum; species Triticum aestivum. The sequence continues at coordinate 246,442,595 of NC_057803.1, forward strand.
GTTCGATAAATTCTCCCAGTCAATCTCGTCGGCTTGTGATCCTGGCATGGTTAGCAGCAATAGAAACACACAAGAATATGATCCTACAGACTACTAAGAAGTGGTGGTGGTGTATCACAAATCCGTCAAGCAAATCTCAAATTCTTACCAGTTCTTACCCAGCAGCAGGCGGTGATCGGCAACCGTTGTAGTCAAAAACTCTCAAAGCTTGGATAGAGCGATTACCAGGGAGAGTCAAACACACGACGTAGATGTATGTGGAGCTGGGAAGGCTTATAGTATGGTAGCAAAAAGGGTCAGCAATAATCAATTCAGAGATGCAAAGTTGAATAAACGCTCAACGACGGTACTGTGCTGGTCCTAGGCTAGACTGTGCTAGAGACGCGAGCCTAGAACACCAACAAAATCACGGCGCGGCACATAAACAAGGGAAAAGCACACTCTGAATTTTTTTTTTCGCTCTTTTTTTTGCGCTCCTTTTTTTTGCGCTGCTTTTTTTTTGCGAAAAATCACTATAATGGCGAGTGTCTCAAAACTCTTCCTAGGTCAAACTGACAGGATGGGCACGAAATTATTTTTTTCGACCAAATTTTTTTTTTCGACTGCCCGGACCCAAAAACTGGAAACAGGTCAAAAAAAACTTCCTATAATGGCACCTGTCTCAAAACACTCAGAAACACCTAAAAATAGGATAGCCAGAAATTTTTTCGAAAAATGCGTTTTCGAAAAATTTTGGGCCTAAACGGAGCGTGGCTACCCGACTATTTTTTTTTCCGAAACCTACTCCGGCAAGGAAAACACGAATCGGAATCTAGATGGATCTCGAAAACAAACCTAATATGCAAGGAACTCGGATTGGTGGTGGATATATGGTGGTGGTATATGGCAGCGGTGGTGGTAGCGGTGGTAGTATATGGATATGGATCGGTGGTGGTATATGGATACGGATTCGGAGCGGTGGCGGATAAGCGGTGGTGGTAGATGGCAGGGGCGATGATGATGGTGCGGCGGCGGCGTGACAACTGATAACTAGAACTCGAAACTCTAAAAGACTGGACTCTAAGACCAGCAACTAGACACGACGATGCAACCGCAAATTCAACAAAGCAAAACCCTAAAAAGATTATGCAATGGCTCAGATTGGTTCGGATATGATGAACTAACCCTAATTTTTTTTTGTGGCTTTTTCGTGGACTGTAGGTATGAAGAACAGACTCGATCTAAACTACGAAAAACTGTAAAATCTCACCGAGCAACCTGGAAATTCTATACCACTTGATAGAAGCGGAGGTGTCCCGTCTTTCGATGAGATGATGGATATCGCTTTGGTGGAAGTCGACTTTGACGATCCGACCACGAACGTGCGAGGACGTCGCACCTTTAGCAATCGCTAAACCAACTCCGAGAGGTTATTGACCATGCCGGAGCACGATCAACCTATCTCTTGTTTCCCCACACATACGTACTCTAAAAATAGCCTATACTTATGTATTTCGAAATTACATGGGCCTGGCCCAATAATAAGGTGACGCAGCACCTAAAATAGCCTCGGGACGAAATTTATGAAGTGGCATCTTGTATATTTCGTCCAAGGCTTCATGCACCCATTATGGTGGCTTCAAAGTCCTGAAATCATCACTTGTAACTCCGTTCTTGTTCCCCTTGCGCATGCCATCATCTCCATGCTTGTTCTTGCTCCAATGTTCATCCTTCTCCAAGCTAGGCCTTCATTTGTAAGCAAAACAAATGTATCCAATTTAGGCAGCATCATATTCTCATGAACATTAGAATCATTACCAAGAAACGAAAGTACCTGGTAATTTAGTTGGCGTGCACGAGCTCTAGTAATTGGTCCAGTATGTATAGCAGCAGGGGCTGTGGGTGTAACAATTGTATTGATGTCCTCATCACGCCCCCAGGATCACCTTCCCTTGGCTCGGTGCCTTTTGGGACAACACCTCGGCGTTGTCCGTAGGGCGAGGGGTTGAAGCGGCCGGAGGAGAACCACTGTTCATATCCGACAAGTCCAAGGAGCCGCTCAACGAGGGTATGAGAGAGGCAAAGGTGTCCCGTCTTTCGATGAGATGATGGATATCGCTTTGGTGGAAGTCGACTTTGACGATCCGACTACGAACGTGCGAGGACGTCGCGCCTTAGCAATCGCTAAACCAACTCCGAGAGGTTATTGACCACGCCGGAGCACGATCAACCTGACCATGAGGGTCTGTTTCCTGCGAGCAAACGAAGAACAAGCAAGAAACTAAGATTGCAATCTGGATATTGCGAATATAAGATGAAAGCTTTATTGATCAAGGTGGGGTTCTGTGACGCCTTTGTCTGGTTGTTGAACACAAACGAAGTACGCGAAGTTGCAGCTATGGCGAACTTTTAATCTAAACAAAACCCAAAGTCTAAACGGTGCCCTAAGGGCTGTATATATGGAGGAAGAGAGGGGGAATTTCGTGGCCCTTGGTGGAGGGGTCCGAAATCAACCCTATCTCTTGTTTCCCCACACATACGGACTCTAAAAATAGCCTATACTTATGTATTTCGGAATTACATGGGCCTGGCCCAATAAAAAGGTGACGCGGCACCTATAATAGCCTCGGGACGAAATTTATGAAGTGGCATCTTGTATATTTCGTCCAAGGCTTCATGCACCCATTATGGTGGCTTCAAAGTCCTGAAATCATCACTTGTAACTCCGTTCTTGTTCCCCTTGCGCATGGCATCATCTCCATGCTTGTTCTTGCTCCAATGTTCATCCTTCTCCAAGCTAGGCCCTTCATTTGTAAGCAAAACAAATGTATCCAATTTAGGCAGCATCATATTCTCATGAACATTAGAATCATTACCAAGAAACGAAAGTACCTGATAATTTAATTGGCGTGCGCGAGCTCTAGTAATTGGTCCCGTATATGTAGCAGTAGGGGCTGTGGGTGTAACAATGGTATTGATGTCCGCATCATCCTCCCCTTCTTGAAATGAAGTCGTCCTCGACGGAAACTCATCTTCCTCACCCAAATAAGGCTTCAAATCTGCAATGTTAAAAGTGGGACTAACCCCAAAATCTGCAGGCAGCTCAAGTTTATATGCATTATCATTTATTTTCTCTAACACCTTAAAGGGACCATCAGCACGTGGCGTTAACTTTGATTTGCGCAAATTAGAAAATCTATCCTTACGCAAATGTAACCAAACAAGATCTCCAGGTGCAAACACAACATGTTTTCTACCCTTATCTCCAGCAAGTTTATATTTAGCATTCATACGCTCAATGTTTTCCTTAGTTAACTCATGCATTTTTAAAATCAATTCAGCACGTTGTTTAGCATCAAAATTAACCTTCTCCGAAGATGGAAGAGGCAACAAATCAATAGGTGCACGAGGTAGGAAACCATACACAACTTCAAAAGGGCACATCTTAGTAGTAGAATGCAATGAACGATTATAAGAAAATTCAATATGAGGCAAGCATTCCTCCCACATTTTCTTATTATTCTTCAAAACAGCCCTAAGCATAGTAGACAACGTTCTATTGACTACTTCAGTTTGTCCATCAGTTTGGGGGTGACAAGTAGTACTAAAAAGAAGTTTAGTCCCCAACTTAGCCCATAAACATCTCCAAAAGTGGCTAAGAAATTTAGTATCACGATCTGAAACAATAGTATTTGGCACACCATGCAAGCAAATAATTTCACGAAAGAACAAATCAGCAACATTAACAACATCATCGCTTTTATGACATGGTATAAAGTGTGCCATTTTCGAGAATCTATCCACGACAACAAATATGCTATCCCTCCCCTTCTTTGTTCAAGGTAAACCTAAAACAAAGTCCATAGATATATCCTCCCAAGGAACACTAGGTAGAGGCAAAGGCATATATAAACCATGAGGATTGAGTCGTGACTTAGCTTTTTGACATGTAGTGCATCAAGCAATAAAACGCTCAACATCCCGTCTCATCTTTGGCCAAAAGAAATGTGTAGCAAGTACGTCCTCCGTCTTCTTCACGCCAAAGTGTCCCATTAATCCTCCTCCATGCGCCTCCTGCAACAACAAAAGACGAACGGAGCTAGCTGGAATGCATAGCTTGTTAGCACGAAACACAAATCCATCGTTAACAACAAACTTGTTCCACATTCTTCCTTCTTTACAATTCTGCATTACATCTTTAAAATCAGCATCATGCACATATTGATCTTTGATGGTCTCCAAACCAAATATTTTGAAGTCAAGTTGTGAAAGCATAGTATAGCGACGAGACAATGCATCAGCAATAACATTTTCTTTTCCCTTCTTGTGTTTAATGACATAAGGGAAAGTCTCAATGAATTCAACCCATTTAGCATGTCTACGATTCAGTTTAGCTTGACTTTTAATATGTTTCAAAGATTTATGATCAGAATGTATAACAAATTCTTTGGGCCATAAATAATGTTGCCATGTTTCTAAAGTCCGAACAAGAGCATATAATTCTTTATCATAAGTAGAATAATTCAGACTAGGCCCACTCAATTTTTCAGAAAAGTATGCAACAGGTTTGCCATCTTGTAATAACACACCTCCTAATCCAATTCCACTAGCATCACATTCAAGCTCAAAAGTCTTATTAAAATCAGGAAGTTGGAGTAAAGGAGCATGTGTCAACTTATCTTTCAATACCGTGAAGGCTTCTTCCTGTGCGGTACCCCAAAGAAAAGGCACATCCTTCTTTGTAAGCTCGTTGAGAGGTGCAGCAATGGTGCTGAAATCTCTCACAAAACGCCTATAGAATCCAGCGAGGCCAAGAAAACTCCTCACTTGTGTGACCGTTTTGGGCTGCGGCCAACTCTCACTAGCTTCAATCTTGGCTTTGTCAACTTCAATTCCCTGTGGAGTAACAACATAGCCAAGAAAAGATACTCGGTCGGTGCAAAAGGTGCACTTCCCAAGGTTACCAAACAAACGTGCATCACGTAGAGCAATAAAAACAGCACGTAAATGTTCCAAATGTTCTTCCAAAGATCTGCTATAAATCAGTATATCATCAAAATAGACTACCACAAATCGTCCAATGAAAGCACGTAAAACTTCGTTCATTAGTCTCATGAAAGTACTAGGCGCATTAGTTAACCCAAAAGGCATGACTAACCACTCATATAATCCAAACTTAGTTTTAAATGCTGTTTTCCATTCATCTCCCAATTTCATACGAATTTGATGGTATCCACTACGCAAATCAACTTTGGAAAATATTGTAGAGCCACTCAATTCATCAAGCATATCATCTAGCCTAGGAATAGGATGACGATAACGAATAGTAATATTATTAATGCCTCTACAATCAACACACATACGTGATGTACCATCCTTTTTCGGCACTAGAATAATAGGAACAGCACAAGGACTAAGGGATTCGCGTATATAACCTTTGTCGAGAAGCTCTTGTACTTGACGCATAATCTCCTTCGTCTCCTCTGGATTGGTACGGTATGGTGCACGGTTCGGCAGTGAAGCACCGGGAATTAAGTCAATCTGATGCTCAATCCCTCGAATAGGCGGTAATCCCGGTGGCACGTCTTGTGGAAAGACGTCAGCGAACTCCTGCAAAATGTTAGTGACAGCAGGAGGCAAAGAGGAAGGCACGTCCTCGAATGAAAATAATGCCTCTTTGCACACAAAAGCATAGCAAACAGATTTGCTGAAATCTAGCTCATCAATATCAGATTTGGTGGCAAATAAACATGCACTTTTCAATTTAATTTCAGAAGCAACACTAGATGGTTTATTATTAGGCTTCATTTGTTGCTCAAATTCTTTTGCCACAATCTGATTTTCACTCTTATTCGTCTCCTGTTTTGCTTTATTAGCTGATAGAGGCGGAGGTGTCCCGTCTTTCGATGAGATGGTGGATTTCACTTTGGTGGAAGTCGACTTTGACGATCCGACTACGAGCGTTACAGGACGTCGCGCCTTAGCAATCGCTAAACCAACTCCGAGAGGTTATTGACCACGCCGGAGCACGATCAACCTGACCACGAGGGTCTGTTTCCTGGAGCAAACGAAGAACAAGCAAGAAACTAAGATTGCAATCTGGATATCGCGAATATAAGATGAAAGCTTTATTGATCAAGGTGGGGTTCTGTGACGCCTTTGTCTGGTCGTTGAACACAAACGAAGTACGTGAAGTTGCAGCTATGGCGAACTTTTAATCTAAACAAAACCCAAAGTCTAAACGATGCCCTAAGGGCTGTATATATGGAGGAAGAGGGGGGAATTTCGTGGCCCTTGGTGGAGGGGTCCGAAATCAACCCTATCTCTTGTTTCCCCACACATACGGACTCTAAAAATAGCCTATACTTATGTATTTCGAAATTACATGGGCCTGGCCCAATAATAAGGTGACGCAGCACCTAAAATAGCCTCGGGACGAAATTTATGAAGTGGCATCTTGTATATTTCGTCCAAGGCTTCATGCACCCATTATGGTGGCTTCAAAGTCCTGAAATCATCACTTGTAACTCCGTTATTGTTCCCCTTGCACATGCCATCATCTCCATGCTTGTTCTTGCTCCAATGTTCATCCTTCTCCAAGCTAGGCCCTTCATTTGTAAGCAAAACAAATGTATCCAATTTAGGCAGCATCATATTCTCATGAACATTAGAATCATTACCAAGAAACGAAAGTACCTGGTAATTTAGTTGGCGTGCACGAGCTCTAGTAATTGGTCCAGTATGTATAGCAGCAGGGGCTGTGGGTGTAACAATTGTATTGATGTCCTCATCACAAAGTGTCCCATTAATCCTCCTCCATGCGCCTCCTGCAACAACAAAAGACGAACGGAGCTAGCTGGAATGCATAGCTTGTTAGCACGAAACACAAATCCATCATTAACGACAAACTTGTTCCACATTCTTCCTTCTTTGCAATTCTGCATTACATCTTTAAAATCAGCATCATGCACATATTGATCTTTGATGGTCTCCAAACCAAATATTTTGAAGTCAAGTTGTGAAAGCATAGTATAGCGACGAGACAATGCATCAGCAATAACATTTTCTTTTCCCTTCTTGTGTTTAATGACATAAGGGAAAGTCTCAATGAATTCAACCCATTTAGCATGTCTACGATTCAGTTTAGCTTGACTTTTAATATGTTTCAAAGATTCATGATCAGAACGTATAACAAATTCTTTGGGCCATAAATAATGTTGCCATGTTTCTAAAGTCCGAACAAGAGCATATAATTCTTTATCATAAGTAGAATAATTCAGACTAGGCCCACTCAATTTTTCAGAAAAGTATGCAACAGGTTTGCCATCTTGTAATAACACACCTCCTAATCCAATTCCACTAGCATCACATTCAAGCTCAAAAGTCTTATTAAAATCAGGAAGTTGGAGTAAAGGAGCATGTGTCAACTTATCTTTCAATACCGTGAATGCTTCTTCCTGTGCGGTACCCCAAACAAAAGGCACATCCTTCTTTGTAAGCTCGTTGAGAGGTGCAGCAATGGTGCTGAAATCTCTCACAAAACGCCTATAGAATCCAGCGAGGCCAAGAAAACTCCTCACTTGTGTGACCGTTTTGGGCTGCGGCCAACTCTCAATAGCTTCAATCTTGGCTTTGTCAACTTCAATTCCCTGTGGAGTAACAACATAGCCAAGAAAAGATACTCGGTCAGTGCAAAAGGTGCACTTCCCAAGGTTACCAAACAAACGTGCATCACGTAGAGCAATAAAAACAGCACGTAAATGTTCCAAATGTTCTTCCAAAGATCTGCTATAAATCAGTATATCATCAAAATAGACTACCACAAATCGTCCAATGAAAGCACGTAAAACTTCGTTCATTAGTCTCATGAAAGTACTAGGCGCATTAGTTAACCCAAAAGGCATGACTAACCACTCATATAATCCAAACTTAGTTTGAAATGCTGTTTTCCATTCATCCCCCAATTTCATACGAATTTGATGGTATCCACTACGCAAATCAACTTTGGAGAATATTGTAGAGCCACTCAATTCATCAAGCATATCATCGAGCCTAGGAATAGGATGATGATAACGAATAGTAATATTATTAATGCCTCTACAATCAACACACATACGTGATGTACCATCCTTTTTCGGCACTAGAATAATAGGAACAGCACAAGGACTAAGGGATTCGCGTATATAACCTTTGTCGAGAAGCTCTTGTACTTGACGCATAATCTCCTTCGTCTCCTCTGGATTGGTACGGTATGGTGCACGGTTTGGCAGTGAAGCACCGGGAATTAAGTCAATCTGATGCTCAATCCCTCGAATAGGCGGTAATCCCGGTGGCACGTCTTGTGGAAAAACGTCAGCGAAATCCTGCAAAATGTTAGTGACAGCAGGAGGCAAAGAGGAAGGCACGTCCTCGAATGAAAATAATGCCTCTTTGCACACAAAAGCACAACAAACAGATTTGCTGAAATCTAGCTCATCAATATCAGATTTGGTGGCAAATAAACATGCACTTTTCAATTTAATTTCAGAAGCAACACTAGATGGTTTATTATTAGGCTTCATTTGTTGCTCAAATTCTTTTGCCACAATCTGATTTTCACTCATATTCTTCTCCTGTTTTGCTTTATTAGCTCTATTAATATCATCTTTCAAAATGGAATCAGGAGTCATAGGAAGCAAAGTAATATTTTTATCCTTATGAACAAGAGTATAGTGATTGTTTCTACCATGGTGTACAGAGTTTTTATCAAATTGCCATGGTCTACCAAGTAATAAGGAACATGCTTGCATAGGTACCACATCACAATCAACATAATCAGCATATGTAGAGATACTAAAATGCACACGAACAACACGTGTTACCTTAACCTTGCCGCTGTTGTTGAACCATTGGATGTAGTAAGGATGTGGATGTTGTCTTGTGGTGAGAGAAAGCTTCTCCACCATCTCCATGCTAGCCAAGTTGTTGCAGCTCCCTCCGTCTATTATGACGCGCACAGAACGTTCCTTCACAACTCCCTTGGTATGGAACAAATTGTGCCTCTGATTTTGCTCAGCTTCTGTGACCTGCACACTCAAAACACGTTGAGCAACTAAACATTCATACCTGTCAGCGTCTTCAGGAGCCATGTATTGCGTCTCATGATCAGAATCATCTCCACCATGTTCTTCACGTGTAATAAGAGCCAATGTCTCCTCATCATAGTCACTAGCGGACTCATATCCACCATCCGCGATAGCAATCATCACACGTGGAGATTCGCATTCTCTCGCATAATGACCTCCTCCCTTACAACGACGACAAATAATATCACTTGTGTGCCCTGTTGATGCCCTGGAAGAAGAAGAACTCTGTGCAGGCCCGGCAGGTGCGCTCTTGGCAGATAATGGTGGTTGTTCCTGTTTTCTTGTATCACGGCTGTAGGAGGGACCTGATTGAGGTGCTGGTGCAGTTGAAGCAGAAGATGCACGCGGCGTCCATGAGGAAGGTCGGCCTGCAGAAAAGTTAGTTCGCGCCAATGCTTGTCGATCCTGCACTTCACGTTCAGCTTTACAAGCAAGATGGAATAAACGAGTGATATTAGTATACTCCTTATAGTCTAGAATGGTCTGAATCTCTCTATTTAATCCACCCAGAAAACGTGCAAGCATAGCTTCATTCTCCTCAACAATACCACATCGAATCATGCCAGTTTGTAATTCCTGATAATATTCTTCTACAGAATTTTTTCCTTGTCTTAAACGCTGCAATTTTTGAAGCAATTCACGTTGATAATATGGTGGAACCCAATGCGCACGCATAGCAGTTTTCAAAGCAGCCCAAGTAGTTGGAATAGGATATAATCTACAATGTTCAGACCACCAGACACATGCAAAACTAGTGAAATCACAAACAACAGCAGCAACCCGTCTCTCCTCGGGATATTGTAAACATGTAAAACGTTGTTCAGTTTCTAACTCCCAAGTAAGATATATATCAGGAACATATCTACCCTCAAATGGTGGAATATTCAATTTCAGTTTAGGAATATGGACATCATCTCGTACCTGAGGTGGTGGTGCAGGCCTACCATTACAAATATATACCTGAGGTCGACCTGGTGGTGGTGGTGCTGGTGGCTGCACGTAGTTCGGATTTTGATCAACCTCATCCTCATAATCTCCCACATAATCATCATCCTCCTGGGTACCGGCAGAAGTAGTAGCAGGAGCCAAAGAAGCACCAACAGCAGTAGCAGCGGCACCAGAATTTTGTCCTGGCTCAATAGGAACACGCTGTGCTCGTCCATACTGATTCGGAAGGGGGCGTAGTTGTTGTTGTTGCAGAGGTGCGACAGGTGCAGCTGGTGGTGGAAGACGCGCAAGCAGTTCATTAAATCTGTTATCGAGCTTTGTTTCGAACGTCTTCTCAAGGCCAGTGATCTTCTCCATGGCCTCTTCAAAATTGTTCAGCACATCTTGTACCTGTTCAGTCATCATTTGCTGAAACTTATCATGAAGCTCCTTGTTCGATAAGTTCTCCCAGTCAATCTCGTCGGCTTGTGATCCTGGCAGGGTTAGCAGCAATAGAAACACACAAGAATATGATCCTACAGACTACTAAGAAGTGGTGGTGGTGTATCACAAACCCGTCAAGCAAACCTCAAATTCTTACCAGTTCTTACCCAGCAGCAGGTGGTGATCGGCAACCGTTGTAGTCAAAACTTCTCAAAGCTTGGATAGAGCGATTACGAGGGAGAGTCAAACGCACGACGTAGATGTATGTGGAGCTGGGAAGGCTTATAATATGGTAGCAAAAAGGGTCAGCAATAATCAATTCAGAGATGCAAAATTGAATAAACGCTCAACGACGGTACTGTGCTGGTCCTAGGCTAGACCGTGCTAGAGACGCGAGCCTAGAACACTAACAAAATCACGGCGCTGCACGTAAACAAGGGAAAATCACACTCTCGATTTTTTTTTGCGCTGGGGGAAGAGAGGGGGAATTTCGTGGCCCCTGGTGGTGGTGCTGATGCGGAGGAGGATGATTATGTGGGAGATTACGAGGATGAGGTTGCTCAAAATCAGAACTACGTGCAACCACCAGCACCACCACCAGCAGGTCGACCTCAGGTATATATTCGTAATGGTAGGCCTGCACCACCACCTCAGGTACGAGATGATGTCCATATTCCTAAACTGAAATTGAATATTCCACCATTTGAGGGTAGATATGTTCCTGATATATATCTTACTTGGGAGTTAGAAACTGAACAACGTTTTACATGTTTACAATATCCGGAGGAGAGACGGGTTGCTGCTGCTGTTTGTGCTTTCACTAGTTTTGCATGTGTCTGGTGGTCTGAACATTGTAGATTATATCCTATTCCAACTACTTGGGCTGCTTTGAAAACTGCTATGCGTACGCGTTGGGTTCCACCATATTATCAACGTGAATTGCTTCAAAAATTGCAGCGTTTAAGACAAGGAAAAAATTCTGTAGAAGAATATTATCAGGAATTACAAACTGGCATGATTCGATGTGGTATTGTTGAGGAGAATGAAGCTATGCTTGCACGTTTTCTGGGTGGATTAAATAGAGAGATTCAGACCATTCTAGACTATAAGGAGTATACTAATATCACTCGTTTATTCCATCTTGCTTGTAAAGCTGAACGTGAAGTGCAGGATCGACAAGCATTGGCGCGAACTAACTTTTCTGCAGGCCGACCTTCATCATGGACACCGCGTGCATCTTCTACTTCAACTGCACCAGCACCTCAATCAGGTGCCTCCTACAGCCGTGATACAAGAAAATAGGAACAACCACCATTATCTGCCAAGAGCGCACCTGCCGGGCCTACACAGAGTTCTTCTTCTTCCAGGGCATCAACAGGGCACACAAGTGATATTATTTGTCGTCGTTGTAAGGGAGGAGGTCATTATGCGAGAGAATGCAAATCTCCGCGTGTGATGATTGCTACCGAGGGTGGTGGATATGAGTCCGCTAGTGACTATGATGAGGTGACATTGGCTCTTATTACACGTGAAGAACATGGTGGAGATGATTCTGATCATGAGACGCAATACATGGCTCCTGAAGACGCTGACAGGTATGAATGTTTAGTTGCTCAACGTGTTTTGAGTGTGCAGGTCACAGAAGCTGAGCAAAATCAGAGGCACAATTTGTTCCATACCAAGGGAGTTGTGAAGGAACGTTCTGTGCGCATCATAATAGACGGAGGGAGCTGCAACAACTTGGCTAGCATGGAGATGGTGGAGAAGCTTTCTCTCACCACAAGACCACATCCACATCCTTACTACATCCAATGGTTCAACAACAGCGGCAAGGTTAAGGTAACACGTACTGTTCGTGTGCATTTTAGTATCTCTACATATGCTGATTATGTTGATTGTGATGTGGTACCTATGCAAGCATGTTCCTTATTACTTGGTAAACCATGGCAATTTGATAAAAATTCTGTACACAATGGTAGAAACAATCACTATACTCTTGTTCATAAGGATAAAAATATTACTTTGCTTCCTATGACTCCTGATTCCATTTTGAAAGATGATATTAATAGAGCTAATAAAGCAAAAGAGGAGAAGAATAAGAGTGAAAATCAGATTGTGGCAAAAGAATTTGAGCAACAAATGAAGCCTAATAATAAACCATCTAGTGTTGCTTCTGAAATTAAATTGAAAAGTGCATGTTTATTTGCCACCAAATCTGATATTGATGAGCTAGATTTCAGCAAATCTGTTTGCTATGCTTTTGTGTGCAAAGAGGCATTATTTTCATTCGAGGACATGCTTTCCTCTTTGCCTCCTGCTGTCACTAACATTTTGCAGGAGTTCGCTGACGTTTTTCCACAAGACGTGCCACCGGGATTACCGCCTATTCGAGGGATTGAGCATCAGATTGACTTAATTCCCGGTGCTTCACTGCCAAACCGTGCACCATACCGTACCAATCCAGAGGAGACGAAGGAGATTATGCGTCAAGTACAAGAGCTTCTCGACAGAGGTTATATACGCGAATCCCTTAGTCCTTGTGCTGTTCCTATTATTCTAGTGCCGAAAGAGGATGGTACATCACGTATGTGTGTTGATTGTAGAGGCATTAATAATATTACTATTCGTTATCGTCATCCTATTCCTAGGCTAGATGATATGCTTGATGAATTGAGTGGCTCTACAATATTCTCCAAAGTTGATTTGCGTAGTGGCTACCATCAAATTCGTATGAAATTGGGAGATGAATGGAAAACAACATTTAAAACTAAGTTTGGATTATATGAGTGGTTAGTCATGCCTTTTGGGTTAACTAATGCACCTAGTACTTTCATGAGATTAATGAATGAAGTTTTACGTGCTTTCATTGGACGATTTGTGGTAGTTTACTTTGATGACATATTGATTTATAGCAGATCTTTGGAAGAACATTTGGAACATTTACGTGCTGTTTTTATTGCTCTACGTGATGCACGTTTGTTTGGTAACCTTGGGAAGTGCACCTTTTGCACCGACCGAGTATCTTTTCTTGGCTATGTTCTTACTCCACAGGGAATTGAAGTTGATAAAGCCAAGATTGAAGCTATTGAGAGTTGGCCGCAGCCCAAAACGGTCACACAAGTGAGGAGTTTTCTTGGCCTCGCTGGATTCTATAGGCATTTTATGAGAGATTTCAGCACCATTGCTGCACCTCTCAATGAGCTTACAAAGAAAGATGTGCCTTTTCTTTGGGGTACCGCACAGGAAGAAGCCTTTACGGTATTGAAAGATAAGTTGACACATGCTCCTTTACTCCAACTTCCTGATTTTAATAAGACTTTTGAGCTTGAATGTGATGCTAGTGGAATTGGATTAGGAGGTGTGTTATTACAAGATGGCAAACCTGTTGCATACTTTTCTGAAAAATTGAGTGGGCCTAGTCTGAATTATTCTACTTATGATAAAGAATTATATGCTCTTGTTCGGACTTTAGAAACATGGCAACATTATTTATGGCCCAAAGAATTTGTTATACATTCTGATCATGAATCTTTGAAACATATTAAAAGTCAAGCTAAACTGAATCGTAGACATGCTAAATAGGTTGAATTCATTGAGACTTTCCCTTATGTCATTAAACACAAGAAGGGAAAAGAAAATGTTATTGCTGATGCATTGTCTCGTCGCTATACTATGCTTTCACAACTTGACTTCAAAATATTTGGTTTGGAGACCATCAAAGATCAATATGTGCATGATGCTGATTTTAAAGATGTAATGCAGAATTGTAAAGAAGGAAGAATGTGGAACAAGTTTGTTGTTAACGATGGATTTGAGTTTCGTGCTAACAAGCTATGCATTCCAGCTAGCTCCGTTCGTCTTTTGTTGTTGCAGGAGGCGCATGGAGGAGGATTAATGGGACACTTTGGCGTGAAGAAGACGGAGGACGTACTTGCTACACATTTCTTTTGGCCAAAGATGAGACGGGATGTTGAGCGTTTTATTGCTCGCTGCACTACATGTGAAAAAGCTAAGTCACGACTCAATCCTCATGGTTTATATATGCCTTTGCCTGTACCTAGTGTTCCTTGGGAGGATATATCTATGGACTTTGTTTTAGGTTTACCTCGAACAAAGAAGGGGAGGGATAGCATATTTGTTGTAGTGGATAGATTCTTGAAAATGGCACACTTTATACCATGTCATAAAAGCGATGATGTTGTTAATGTTGCTGATTTGTTCTTTCGTGAAATTATTCGCTTGCATGGTGTGCCAAATACTATTGTTTCAGATCGTGATACTAAATTTCTTAGCCACTTTTGGAGATGTTTATGGGCTAAGTTGGGGACTAAACTGCTTTGTAGTACTACTTGTCACCCCCAAACTGATGGCCAAACTGAAGTAGTCAATAGAACATTGTCTACTATGCTTAGGGCTGTTTTGAAGAGTAATAAGAAAATGTGGGAGGAATGCTTGCCTCATATTGAATTTGCTTATAATCGCTCATTGCATTCTATTACTAAGATGTGCCCTTTTGAAGTTGTGTATGGTTTCCTACCTCGTGCACCTATTGATTTGTTGCCTGATGAGGACATGACTACCTTGGATATGACCAAAAATATTGCATATATGCATATTTGTCAGGTGATTTCTAGTGCAAACTATTCAATAATCTATTTATGTTATCCAGAACAAAAATACTTCACACACTTTTGTGTTTTGTCTAATTGCAGGTGTATGGGACATTTGTACAATCCACATATGAAGATAAGGAAGAAAGAGGTGTTTATTTGCTGTCCAAAAAGTTCTCTCACGTCACTTTTGGCCCAAGAGAAGATAGAGTCCAAGTCTCTCACGTTCTGGATTCAGATTCGGACTGCACGGACATACCTGACTCAAAACGCACACAAGTTTTTCATACGGACTCCGAATTGGGTGATTCTTTTTTTATTGGAAACTAGATTTCGTGCACTTTCCAAGCCAGTTGGAATCACCTTCAAATTCGTCCGGAGCGTTGAGTTGTGGACGAAACAATCTGATGCTGCGGCACAATCCGAGTCAAACTACAAGTCCAAAGGTGTTACATCACCTCCACTTCGGCCCATTGGCCTTGTACGACCTAGATTTAGTTTTAGGCTGCCTTGGGATGTCCTCCCACCTCCTTGGCCGCCACCCCTTGCTCCTATATAAGTAGATCCATCTAGTAGCTTTTCCTTGGGATTTGTTTAGTTAAAAGTTAGCCATTGCAACTTCGTGTACTTCGTTTGTGTCCAACGACCAGACCAAGACCGCTTACGGATCCCCACCTTTATCAATACCTCATATATACTCGCAATATTCAGATTGCTTTTATCATATTCTTGCTTGTTCTTCGATTGCTTGCAGGAATAGACCTTCGTGGTCAGGTTGATTGTGCTCCGGTGTGGTCAATAACCTCTCAGAGTTGGTTTAGCGATTGCTAAGGCGCAACGTCGTGCACGTTTGTAGTCGGATCGTCAAAGTCATCTTCACCAAAGCGATATCCATCATCTCATCGAAAGACGGGACACCTTTGCCTCTATCATTGCCTCTTCCATCTTCGGAGAAGGTTAATTTTGATGCTAAACAACGTGCTGAATTGATTTTAAAAATGCATGAGTTAACTAAGGAAAACATTGAGTGTATGAATGCCAAATATAAACTTGCTGGAGATAAGGGTAGAAAACATGTTGTGTTTGCACCTGGAGATCTTGTTTGGTTACATTTGCGTAAGGATAGATTTCCTGATTTGCGCAAATCAAAGCTCATGCCACGGGCTGATGGTCCCTTTAAGGTGTTAGAGAAAATAAATGATAATGCATATAAACTTGAGCTGCCTGTAGATTTTGGGGTTAGTCCCACTTTTAACATTGCAGATTTGAAGCCTTATTTGGGTGAGGAAGATGAGCTTCCGTCGAGGACGACTTCATTTCAAGAAGGGGAGGATGAGGAGGACATCAATACCATTGTTACACCCACAGCCCCTGCTGCTATACATACTGGACCAATTACTAGAGCTCGCGCACGCCAACTAAATTACCAGGTACTTTCGTTTCTTGGTAGTGATTCTAATGTTCATGAGAATATGATGCTGCCTAAATTGGATACATTTGTGTTGCTTACAAATGAAGGGCCTAGCTTGGAGAAGGATGAACATTGGAGCAAGAACAAGCATGGAGATGATGGCATGCGCAAGGGGAACAAGAACAGAGTTACAAGTGATGATTTCAGGTCTTTGAAGCCTCCATAACGAGTGCGTGAAGCCTTGGACGAAATATACAAGATGTCACTTCATAAATTTCGTCCAGAGGCTATTATAGGTGCTGCGTCACCTTTTTATTGGGCCAGGCCCATGTAATTTCGAAATACATAAGTATAGGCTATTTTTAGAGTCCGTATGTGTGGGGAAACAAGAGATAGGGTTGATTTCGGACCCCTCCACCAAGGGCCACGAATTCCCCCTCTCTTCCTCCATATATACAGCCCTTAGGGCACCGTTTAGACTTTGGGTTTTGTTTAGATTAAAAGTTCGCCATAGCTGCAACTTCGCGTACTTCGTTTGTGTTCAACGACCAGACAAAGGCGTCACAGAACCCCACCTTGATCAATAAAGCTTTCATCTTATATTCGCAATATCCAGATTGCAATCTCAGTTTCTTTCTTGTTCTTCGATTGCTCGCAAGAAACAGACCCTCGTGGTCAGGTTGATCATGCTCCGGCGTGGTCAATAACCTCTCGGAGTTGGTTTAGCGATTGCTAAGGCGCGACGTCCTCGCACGTTCGTAGTCGGATCGTCAAAGTCGACTGCCACCAAAGCGATATCCATCATCTCATCGAAAGACGGGACACCTTTGCCTCTATCAGCTCCGAACATGATTGGAGTAGTTTGAGAAGAAGTATGCGAGCTTGGGCGCTAGAGCTCAAGTGTGCGGGAATGGGTAAGCGAGAAGGAAGAAGGCATGGGTGAAAAAAGTAAATCTTTGTCCCTTTATAAGGGCGAAGGAGGCGATGTGTCGCCCCACTTGCCTGGCAAAACCGCTTATTCCCCGGCGCCGTAATTGATGGCGCGGTTGGGTTACCGACGCCCGTATTGATGAGAATCCCATAATAAGGGGAACACGATCTCTGCTTTGACAAGACGTATCAAGAAAACCGCCTCGCGATATGTGCGGAGCTGGTTGAGAAAAACTATAACATCCCAAAATTCTAAATTTTGGAATGTTATAATAAATAGATAGATTTTATTGATTGTTTGATTGATTGTGTGAAATTGAGTGGAATTCAAAACTTTTTGAAAGTTAAATGAGAGGGAATAAAAGGACTTTCCCAAACTTTCATTTTTGCTTTTATGATCTCCATGAATTCAAATTCTTTTCAAACACAAAACCCTGGAGAGAAGATGACATGACTTCTTCCATTTATTTAAATGACAAGGGGTGTTGAAAATATTTGAATTTCATTTGAAAATATTTCCGATTCTGGAACTTTATGCAACTCAATGATTTTCATGAGAGAAGACAAAATGACTTCTTCAAATTATATGAAGTATGAGTTGGGAGTTTCAAAGAATTAAATTCAAAGTTCTTTTGAATTTATTTTCAATTTGGAGTTATTTGAGTTTTATTCAAATAATTTTTCTCCAAAAATAAAATATATGGAAATTAGGGTAACATGATTCCCTACATTAGAAAATTGGAGAAAAATTAATTTGAAATCATTTTGGTATTTTTTAAAATGATTTTGTTGGATTTTATTAGACCAGTAGCACTCTTTGAATTATCTGATTTTGTGTGTATTTTATTTAATGCTAGAAAAATGTCCATGTTGTTGGAAATCTTTTTCTGAAATTTTTGATATATTATATGCCTATATAATATTTTTAGTTATTTCGTTTTTATTATTTTAATTATTTGAAAAATGTTTATTAAAAAAAAAACTTTTCGGACCGACTGGGCCGAAGCCCAGCCGGCCCAGCGCCACGCCGGCCCACCCCGGGTCGTCCTCGATCTCTAGCGGGAGACCGAGCCCAGCACGATAGCGCCGCCGCGCCGCCATGGGACGGCCGTGCCGCCTCCGGCCTCCTCTGCCCCCTTCCCCAAGAAGCTTCTCCCCTCCCCTATAAAGCCGCCACCGACGCCCCATTCCTCTCCTCCTCGCCGCTCGCGCCGCCTCGC
>NC_057803.1:246461762-246511455 GCF_018294505.1 Triticum aestivum
CGCCCCGCGCCGCCGCACCCCTTGCCGCGCTGCTCGCCCACGCCGCATCACCGCCGCACTTCCCGCGTAGAGCCGCCGCCCGCTGCTCGCTGCCTCGACGCCGAACCGCCGTCGTTCGCCGGTGTTGACCGAAAAGGTAAAACCGCACCGGTCCGGTTTTATTTAGGCTACGGTTTATTTTCGGTTCTTAAAAAAACCCGATCAGTTGGTTATCGAGCGGGCGTTCGCTATTTAGGGTTCAGTAGCGAACGGTTTTCGTCTTATAGGCTTCCGCAGTAAACGTTCGCTATTTAGTATTTTCTTTTATTTCAGTTTTCGGCCAGGGACCCGTTTGTGAATAAATTATTTGCAGAATAGCCCCTGAACTTCAAAACACTATGATAGAGGCAAAGGTGTCCCGTCTTTCGATGAGATGATGGATATCGCTTTGGTGGCAGTCAACTTTGACAATCCGATTACGAACGTGCGAGGACGTCGCGCCTTAGCAATCGCTAAACCAACTCCAAGAGGTTATTGACCACGCCGGAGCACGATCAACCTGACCACGAGGGTCTGTTTCCTGCGAGCAAACGAAGAACAAGCAAGAAACTGAGATTGCAATCTGGATATTGTGAATATAAGATGAAAGCTTTATTGATCAAGGTGGGGTTCTGTGACGCCTTTGTCTGGTCGTTGAACACAAACGAAGTACGCAAAGTTGCAGCTATGGCGAACTTTTAATCTAAACAAAACCCAAAGTCTAAACGATGCCCTAAGGGCTGTATATATGGAGGAAGAGGGGGGGGGAATTTCGTGGCCCTTGGTGGAGGGGTCCGAAATCAACCCTATCTCTTGTTTCCCCACACATACGGACTCTAAAAATAGCCTATACTTATGTATTTCGAAATTACATGGGCCTGGCCCAATAATAAGGTGACGCAGCACCTAAAATAGCCTCGGGACGAAATTTATGAAGTGGCATCTTGTATATTTCGTCCAAGGCTTCATGCACCCATTATGGTGGCTTCAAAGTCCTGAAATCATCACTTGTGACTCCGTTCTTGTTCCCCTTGCGCATGCCATCATCTCCATGCTTGTTCTTGCTCCAATGTTCATCCTTCTCCAAGCTAGGCCCTTCATTTGTAAGCAAAACAAATGTATCCAATTTAGGCAGCATCATATTCTCATGAACATTAGAATCATTACCAAGAAACGAAAGTACCTGGTAATTTAGTTGGCGTGCACGAGCTCTAGTAATTGGTCCAGTATGTATAGCAGCAGGGGCTGTGGGTGTAACAATTGTATTGATGTCCTCATCATCCTCCCCTTCTTGAAATGAAGTCGTCCTCGACGGAAGTTCATCTCCTCACCCAAATAAGGCTTCAAATCTGCAATGTTAAAAGTGGGACTAACCCCAAAATCTGCAGGCAGCTCAAGTTTATATGCATTATCATTTATTTTCTCTAACACCTTAAAGGGACCATCAGCACGTGGCATTAACTTTGATTTGTGCAGATCAGGAAATCTATCCTTACGCAAATGTAACCAAACAAGATCTCCAGGTGTAAACACAACATGTTTTCTACCCTTATCTCCAGCAAGTTTATATTTAGTGATAGAGGCGGGGGTGTCCCGATCTTTCGATGAGATGATAACTATCGATTTGGTGAAGATGACTTTGACGATCCGACTACAAACGTGCACGACGTTGCGCCTTAGCAATCGCTAAACCAACTCCGAAAGGTTATTGACCACGCTGGAGCACAATCAACCTGACCACGAAGGTCTATTCCTGCAAGCAATCGAAGAACAAGCAAGAATATGATAAAAGCAATCTGAATATTGCGAGTATATATGAAGTATTGATAAAGGTGGGGATCCGGAAGCGGTCTTGGTCTGGTCGTTGGACACAAACGAAGTACACGAAGTTGCAATGGCTAACTTTTAACTAAACAAATCCCAAAGTCTAAACGATGCCCTAAGGGCTGTATATATGGAGGAAGAGGGGGGGAATTTCGTGGCCCTTGGTGGAGGGGTCCGAAATCAACCCTATCTCTTGTTTCCCCACACATACGGACTCTAAAAATAGCCTATACTTATGTATTTCGAAATTACATGGGCCTGGCCCAATAATAAGGTGACGCAGCACCTAAAATAGCCTCGGGACGAAATTTATGAAGTGGCGTCTTGTATATTTCGTCCAAGGCTTCATGCACCCATTATGGTGGCTTCAAAGTCCTGAAATCATCACTTGTAACTCCGTTCTTGTTTCCCTTGCGCATGCCATCATCTCCATGCTTGTTCTTGCTCCAATGTTCATCCTTCTCCAAGCTAGGCCCTTCATTTGTAAGCAAAACAAATGTATCCAATTTAGGCAGCATCATATTCTCATGAACAATAGAATCATTATCAAGAAACGAAAGTACCTGGTAATTTAGTTGGCGTGCACGAGCTCTAGTAATTGGTCCAGTATGTATAGCAGCAGGGGCTGTGGGTGTAACAATTGTATTGATGTCCTCATCATCCTCCCCTTCTTGAAATGAAGTCGTCCTCGACGGAAGTTCATCTTCCTCAGCCAAATAAGGCTTCAAATCTGCAATGTTAAAAGTGGGACTAACCCCAAAATCTGCAGGCAGCTCAAGTTTATATGCATTATCATTTATTTTCTCTAACACCTTAAAGGGACCATCAGCACGTGGCATTAACTTTGATTTGCGCAAATTAGGAAATCTATCCTTACGCAAATGTAACCAAACAAGATCTCCAGGTGCAAACACAACATGTTTTCTACCCTTATCTCCAGCAAGTTTATATTTAGCATTCATGCGCTCAATGTTTTCCTTAGTTAACTCATGCATTTTTAAAATCAATTCAGCACGTTGTTTAGCATCAAAATTAACCTTCTCCGAAGATGGAAGAGGCAACAAATCAATAGGTGCACGAGGTAGGAAACCATACACAACTTCAAAAGGGCACATCTTAGTAGTAGAATGCAACGAACGATTATAAGCAAATTCAATATGAGGCAAGCATTCCTCCCACATTTTCTTATTATTCTTCAAAACAGCCCTAAGCATAGTAGACAACGTTCTATTGACTACTTCAGTTTGTCCATCAGTTTGGGCGTGACAAGTAGTACTAAAAAGCAGTTTAGTCCCCAACTTAGCCCATAAGCATCTCCAAAAGTGGCTAAGAAATTTAGTATCACGATCTGAAACAATAGTATTTGGCACACCATGCAAGCGAATAATTTCACGAAAGAACAAATCAGCAACATTAACAGCATCATCGCTTTTATGACATGGTATAAAGTGTGCCATTTTCGAGAATCTATCCACGACAACAAATATGCTATCCCTCCCCTTCTTTGTTCGAGGTAAACCTAAAACAAAGTCCATAGATATATCCTCCCAAGGAACACTAGGTACAGGCAAAGGCATATATAAACCATGAGGATTGAGGCGTGACTTAGCTTTTTGACATGTAGTGCAGCGAGCAATAAAACGCTCAACATCCCGTCTCATCTTTGGCCAAAAGAAATGTGTAGCAAGTACGTCCTCCGTCTTCTTCACGCCAAAGTGTCCCATTAATCCTCCTCCATGCGCCTCCTGCAACAACAAAAGACGAACGGAGCTAGCTGGAATGCATAGCTTGTTAGCACGAAACACAAATCCATCGTTAACAACAAACTTGTTCCACATTCTTCCTTCTTTACAATTATGCAGTACATCTTTAAAATCAGCATCATGCACATATTGATCTTTGATGGTCTCCAAACCAAATATTTTGAAGTCAAGTTGTGAAAGCATAGTATAGCGACGAGACAAAGCATCAGCAATAACATTTTCTTTTCCCTTCTTGTGTTTAATGACATAAGGGAAAGTCTCAATGAATTCAACCCATTTAGCATGTCTACGATTCAGTTTAGCTTGACTTTTATTATGTTTCAATGATTCATGATCAGAATGTATAACAAATTGTTTGGGCCATAAATAATGTTGCCATGTTTCTAAAGTCCGAACAAGAGCATATAATTCTTTATCATAAGTAGAATAATTCAGACTAGGCCCACTCAATTTTTCAGAAAAGTATGCAACAGGTTTGCCATCTTGTAATAACACACCCCCTAATCCAATTCCACTAGCATCACATTCAAGCTCAAAAGTCTTATTAAAATCAGGAAGTTGGAGTAAAGGAGCATGTGTCAACTTATCTTTCAATACCGTGAAGGCTTCTTCCTGTGCGGTACCCCAAAGAAAAGGCACATCTTTCTTTGTAAGCTCATTGAGAGGTGCAGCAATGGTGCTGAAATCTCTCACAAAACGCCTATAGAATCCAGCGAGGCCAAGAAAACTCCTCACTTGTGTGACCGTTTTGGGCTGCGGCCAACTCTCAATGGCTTCAATCTTGGCTTTATCAACTTCAATTCCCTGTGGAGTAACAACATAGCCAAGAAAAGATACTCGGTCGGTGCAAAAGGTGCACTTCCCAAGGTTACCAAACAAACGTGCATCACGTAGAGCAATAAAAACAGCACGTAAATGTTCCAAATGTTCCTCCAAAGATCTGCTATAAATCAATATGTCATCAAAGTAAACTACCACAAATCGTCCAATGAAAGCACGTAAAACTTCGTTCATTAATCTCATGAAAGTACTAGGTGCATTAGTTAACTCAAAAGGCATGACTAACCACTCATATAATCCAAACTTAGTTTTAAATGCTGTTTTCCATTCATCTCCCAATTTCATACGAATTTGATGGTAGCCACTACGCAAATCAACTTTGGAGAATATTGTAGAGCCACTCAATTCATCAAGCATATCATCTAGCCTAGGAATAGGATGACGATAACGAATAGTAATATTATTAATGCCTCTACAATCAACACACATACGTGATGTACCATCCTTTTTCGGCACTAGAATAATAGGAACAGCACAAGGACTAAGGGATTCGCGTATATAACCTTTGTCGAGAAGCTCTTGTACTTGACGCATAATCTCCTTCGTCTCCTCTGGATTGGTATGGTATGGTGCACGGTTTGGCAGTGAAGCACCGGGAATTAAGTCAATCTGATGCTCAATCCCTCGAATAGGCGGTAATCCCGGTGGCACGTCTTGTGGAAAAACGTCAGCGAACTCCTGCAAAATGTTAGTGACAGCAGGAGGCAAAGAGTGATAGAGGCAAAGGTGTCCCGTCTTTCGATGAGATGGTGGATTTCGCTTTGGTGGAAGTCGACTTTGACGATCCGACTACGAACGTGCGAGGACGTCGCGCCTTAGCAATCGCTAAACCAACTCCGAGAGGTTATTGACCACGCCGGAGCACGATCAACCTGACCACGAGGGTCTGTTTCCTGCGAGCAAACGAAGAACAAGCAAGAAACTGAGTTTGCAATCTGGATATTGCGAATATAAGATGAAAGCTTTATTGATCAAGGTGGGGTTCTGTGACGCCTTTGTCTGGTCGTTGAACACAAACGAAGTACGCGAAGTTGCAGCTATGGCGAACTTTTAATCTAAACAAAACCCAAAGTCTAAACGATGCCCTAAGGGCTGTATATATGGAGGAAGAGGGGGGGAATTTCGTGGCCCTTGGTGGAGGGGTCCGAAATCAACCCTATCTCTTGTTTCCCCACACATACGGACTCTAAAAATAGCCTATACTTATGTATTTCGAAATTACATGGGACTGGCCCAATAATAAGGTGACGCAGCACCTAAAATAGCCTCGGGACGAAATTTATGAAGTGGCGTCTTGTATATTTCGTCCAAGGCTTCATGCACCCATTATGGTGGCTTCAAAGTCCTGAAATCATCACTTGTAACTCCGTTCTTGTTTCCCTTGCGCATGCCATCATCTCCATGCTTGTTCTTGCTCCAATGTTCATCCTTCTCCAAGCTAGGCCCTTCATTTGTAAGCAAAACAAATGTATCCAATTTAGGCAGCATCATATTCTCATGAACATTAGAATCATTACCAAGAAACGAAAGTACCTGGTAATTTAGTTGGCGTGCACGAGCTCTAGTAATTGGTCCAGTATGTATAGCAGCAGGGGCTGTGGGTGTAACAATTGTATTGATGTCCTCATCATCCTCCCCTTCTTGAAATGAAGTCGTCCTCGACGGAAGTTCATCTTCCTCACCCAAATAAGGCTTTAAATCTGCAATGTTAAAAGTGGGACTAACCCCAAAATTTGCAGGCAGCTCAAGTTTATATGCATTATCATTTATTTTCTCTAACACCTTAAAGGGACCATCAGCACGTGGCATTAACTTTGATTTGCGCAAATCAGGAAATCTATCCTTACGCAAATGTAACCAAACAAGATCTCCAGGTGCAAACACAACATGTTTTCTACCCTTATCTCCAGCAAGTTTATATTTAGCATTCATACGCTCAATGTTTTCCTTAGTTAACTCATGCATTTTTAAAATAAATTCAGCATGTTGTTTAGCATCAAAATTAACCTTCTCCGAAGATGGAAGAGCCAACAAATCAATAGGTGCACGAGGTAGGAAACCATACACAACTTCAAAAGGGCACATCTTAGTAGTAGAATGCAATGAACGATTATAAGCAAATTCAATATGAGGCAAGCATTCCTCCCACATTTTCTTATTATTCTTCAAAACAGCCCTAAGCATAGTAGACAACGTTCTATTGACTACTTCAGTTTGTCCATCAGTTTGGGGGTGACAAGTAGTACTAAAAAGCAGTTTAGTCCCCACCTTAGCCCATAAACATCTCCAAAAGTGGCTAAGAAATTTAGTATCACGATCTGAAACAATAGTATTTGGCACACCATGCAAGCGAATAATTTCACGAAAGAACAAATCAGCAACATTAACAGCATCATCGCTTTTATGACATGGTATAAAGTGTGCCATTTTCGAGAATCTATCCACGACAACAAATATGCTATCCCTCCCCTTCTTTGTTCGAGGTAAACCTAAAACAAAGTCCATAGATATATCCTCCCAAGGAACACTAGGTACAGGCAAAGGCATATATAAACCATGAGGATTGAGTCGTGACTTAGCTTTTTGACATGTAGTGCAGCGAGCAATAAAACACTCAACATCCCGTCTCATCTTTGGCCAAAAGAAATGTGTAGCAAGTACGTCCTCCGTCTTCTTCACGCCAAAGTGTCCCATTAATCCTCCTCCATGCGCCTCCTGCAACAACAAAAGACGAACGGAGCTAGCTGGAATGCATAGCTTGTTAGCACGAAACACAAATCCATCATTAACAACAAACTTGTTCCACATTCTTCCTTCTTTACAATTCTGCATTACATCTTTAAAATCAGCATCATGTACATATTGATCTTTGATGGTCTCCAAACCAAATATTTTGAAGTCAAGTTGTGAAAGCATAGTATAGCGACGAGACAATGCATCAGCAATAACATTTTCTTTTCCCTTCTTGTGTTTAATGACATAAGGGAAAGTCTCAATGAATTCAACCCATTTAGCATGTCTACGATTCAGTTTAGCTTGACTTTTAATATGTTTCAAAGATTCATGATCAGAATGTATAACAAATTCTTTGGGCCATAAATAATGTTGCCATGTTTCTAAAGTCCGAACAAGAGCATATAATTCTTTATCATAAGTAGAATAATTCAGACTAGGCCCACTCAATTTTTCAGAAAAGTATGCAACAGGTTTGCCATCTTGTAATAACACACCTCCTAATCCAATTCCACTAGCATCACATTCAAGCTCAAAAGTCTTATTAAAATCAGGAAGTTGGAGTAAAGGAGCATGTGTCAACTTATCTTTCAATACCGTGAAGGCTTCTTCCTGTGCGGTACCCCAAAGAACAGGCACATCTTTCTTTGTAAGCTCATTGAGAGGTGCAGCAATGGTGCTGAAATCTCTCACAAAACGCCTATAGAATCCAGCGAGGCCAAGAAAACTCCTCACTTGTGTGACCGTTTTGGGCTGCGGCCAACTCTCAATAGCTTCAATCTTGGCTTTATCAACTTCAATTCCCTGTGGAGTAACAACATAGCCAAGAAAAGATACTCGGTCGGTGCAAAAGGTGCACTTCCCAAGGTTACCAAACAAACGTGCATCACGTAGAGCAATAAAAACAGCACGTAAATGTTCCAAATGTTCTTCCAAAGATCTGCTATAAATCAATATGTCATCAAAGTAAACTACCACAAATCGTCCAATGAAAGCACGTAAAACTTCGTTCATTAATCTCATGAAAGAATCATCTCCACCATGTTCTTCACGTGTAATAAGAGCCAAAGTCTCCTCATCATAGTCACTAGCGGACTCATATCCACCATCCGCGGTAGCAATCATCACACGCGGAGATTTGCATTCTCTCGCATAATGACCTCCTCCCTTACAACGACGACAAATAATATCACTTGTGTGCCCTGTTGATGCCATGGAAGAAGAAGA
The DNA here is from genome assembly GCF_018294505.1 of Triticum aestivum. Classification (NCBI taxonomy): domain Eukaryota; kingdom Viridiplantae; phylum Streptophyta; class Magnoliopsida; order Poales; family Poaceae; genus Triticum; species Triticum aestivum. The sequence goes on from NC_057803.1 coordinate 246,470,168, forward strand.
ACGCTGTGCAGGCCCCGCAGGTGTGCTCTTGGCAGACAATGGTGGTTGTGCCTGTTTTCTTGTATCACGGCTGGAGGTGGCACCGGATGGAGGTGCTGGTGCAGTTGAAGTAGAAGATGCACGTGGTGTCCATGATGAAGGTCGGCCTGCAGAAAAGTTAGTTCGCCCCAATGCTTGTCGATCCTGCACTTCACGTTCAGCTTTACAAGCAAGATGGAATAAACGAGTGATATTAGTATACTCTTTATAGTCTAGAATGGTCTGAATCTCTCTATTTAATCCACCCAGAAAACGTGCAAGCATAGCTTCATTCTCCTCAACAATACCACATCTAATCATGCCAGTTTGTAATTCCTGATAATATTCTTCTACAGAATTTTTTCCTTGTCTTAAACGCTGCAATTTTTGAAGCAATTCACGTTGATAATATGGTGGAACCCAACGCGTACGCATAGCAGTTTTCAAAGCAGCCCAAGTAGTTGGAATAGGATATAATCTACAATGTTCAGACCACCATACACATGCAAAACTAGTGAAAGCACAAACAGCAGCAGCAACTCGTCTCTCCTCAGGATATTGTAAACATGTAAATCGTTGTTCAGTTTCTAACTCCCAAGTAAGATATATATCAAGAACATATCTACCCTCAAATGGTGGAATATTCAATTTCAGTTTAGGAATATGGACATCATCGCGTACCTGAGGTGGTGGTGCAGGCCTACCATTACGAATATATACCTGAGGTCGACCTGCTGGTGGTGGTACAGGTGGCTGCACGTAGTGTTGATTTTGATCAACCTCATCCTCATAGTCTCCCACATAATCATCCTCCTCCGCATCAGCAGCAGGAGCCACAGAAGTATCAACAGCAGCACCAACAGTTTGGCCAAACGCAAGAGGAACACGGCTTGCTCGGCGGAGGTCTGCTTCGCGACGTGGAGGCAGACGTTGTTGTTGTTGGAGAGGTGCGTTAGCTGCAGCGGGTGGTGGTGGTGGAAGACGCGCGAGCAATTCATTAAACTTGTTATCGAGCTTTGTTTCGAACGTCTTCTCAAAGCCAATGATCTTCTCCATGGCCTCTTCAAAATTGTTCAGCACATCTTGCACCTGTTCAGTCATCATTTGCTGAAACTTATCATGAAGCTCCTTGTTCGATAAATTCTCCCAGTCAATCTCGTCGGCTTGTGATCCTGGCATGGTTAGCAGCAATAGAAACACACAAGAATATGATCCTACAGACTACGAAGAAGTGGTGGTGGTGGGTGTCACAAATCCGTCAAGCAAATCTCAAATTCTTACCAGTTCTTACCCAGCAGCAGGCGGTGATCGGCAACCGTTGTAGTCAAAAACTCTCAAAGCTTGGATAGAGCGATTACCAGGGAGAGTCAAACGCACGACGTAGATGTATGTGGAGCTGGGAAGGCTTATAATATGGTAGCAAAAAGGGTCAGCAATAATCAATTCAGAGATGCGAAGTTGAATAAACGCTTAACGACGGTACTGTGCTGGTCCTAGGCTAGACTGTGCTAGAGACGCGAGCCTAGAACACCAACAAAATCACGGCGCGGCACGGAAACAAGGGAAAAGCACACTCTGAAATTTTTTTTTTTCGCTCTTTTTTCACTGGAAACGGGTCAAAAAAAACTTCCTATAATGGCACCTGTCTCAAAACACTCAGAAACACCTAAAAATAGGATAGCCAGAAAATTTTTCGAAAAATGCGTTTTCGAAAAATTTTGGGCCTAAACGGAGCGTGGCTACCCGACTATTTTTTTTTCCGAAACCTACTCCGGCAAGGAAAACACGAATCGGAATCTAGATGGATCTCGAAAACAAACCTAATATGACAAGAACTCGGATTGGTGGTGGATATATGGTGGTAGATGGCAGCGGTGGTGGTATATGACAGTTGTGGTGGTATATGGATACGGATTCGAAGCGGTGGCGGATAAGCGGTGGTGGTAGATGGCAGGGGTGATGATGATGGTGCGGCGGCGGCGTGACAACTTATGACCAGAACTCGAAACTCTAAAAGACTAGACTCTAAGACCAGCAACTAGACACGACGATGCAACCGCAAATTCAACAAAGCAAAACCCTAAAAAGATTATGCAAAGGCTCAGATTGGTTCGGATATGATGAACTAACCCTAATTTTTTTTTGTGGCTTTTTCGTGGACTGTAGGTATGAAGAACAGACTCGATCTAAACTACAAAAAAACTGTAAAATCTCACCGAGCAACCTGGAAATCTGATACCACTTGATAGAGGCGGGGGTGTCCCGATCTTTCGATGAGATGGTGTATTTCGCTTTGGTGGAAGTCGACTTTGACGATCCGACTACGAACGTGCGAGGACGTCGCGCCTTAGCAATCGCTAAACCAACTCCGAGAGGTTATTGACCATGCCGGAGCACGATCAACCTGACCACGAAGGTCTGTTTCCTGCGAGCAAACGAAGAACAAGCAAGAAACTAAGATTGCAATCTGGATATTGCGAATATAAGATGAAAGCTTTATTGATCAAGGTGGGGTTCTGTGACGCCTTTGTCTGGTCGTTGAACACAAACGAAGTACGCGAAGTTGCAGCTATGGCGAACTTTTAATCTAAACAAAACCCAAAGTCTAAACGATGCCCTAAGGGCTGTATATATGGAGGAAGAGGGGGGGAATTTCGTGGCCCTTGGTGGAGGGGTCCGAAATCAACCCTATCTCTGTTTCCCCACACATACGGACTCTAAAAATAGCCTATACTTATGTATTTCGAAATTACATGGGCCTGGCCCAATAATAAGGTGACGCAACACCTAAAATAGCCTCGGGACGAAATTTATGAAGTGGCGTCTTGTATATTTCGTCCAAGGCTTCATGCACCCATTATGGTGGCTTCAAAGTCCTGAAATCATCACTTGTAACTCCGTTCTTGTTTCCCTTGCGCATGCCATCATCTCCATGCTTGTTCTTGCTCCAATGTTCATCCTTCTCCAAGCTAGGCCCTTCATTTGTAAGCAAAACAAATGTATCCAATTTAGGCAGCATCATATTCTCATGAACATTAGAATCATTACCAAGAAACGAAAGTACCTGGTAATTTAGTTGGCGTGCACGAGCTCTAGTAATTGGTCCAGTATGTATAGCAGCAGGGGCTGTGGGTGTAACAATTGTATTGATGTCCTCATCATTGCCTCATATTGAATTTGCTTATAATCGTTCATTGCATTCTACTACTAAGATGTGCCCTTTTGAAGTTGTGTATGGTTTCCTACCTCGTGCACCTATTGATTTGTTGCCTCTTCCATCTTCGGAGAAGGTTAATTTTGATGCTAAACAACGTGCTGAATTGATTTTAAAAATGCATGAGTTAACTAAGGAAAACATTGAGCGCATGAATGCTAAATATAAACTTGCTGGAGATAAGGGTAGAAAACATGTTGTGTTTGCACCTGGAGATCTTGTTTGGTTACATTTGCGTAAGGATAGATTTCCTGATTTGCGCAAATCAAAGTTAATGCCACGTGCTGATGGTCCCTTTAAGGTGTTAGAGAAAATAAATGATAATGCATATAAACTTGAGCTGCCTGCAAATTTTGGGGTTAGTCCCACTTTTAACATTGCAGATTTGAAGCCTTATTTGGGTGAGGAAGATGAACTTCCGTCGAGGACGACTTCATTTCATGAAGGGGAGGATGATGAGGACATCAATACAATTGTTACACCCACAGCCCCTGCTGCTATACATACTGGACCAATTACTAGAGCTCGTGCACGCCAACTAAATTACCAGGTACTTTCGTTTCTTGGTAATGATTCTAATGTTCATGAGAATATGATGCTGCCTAAATTGGATACATTTGTTTTGCTTACAAATGAAGGGCCTAGCTTGGAGAAGGATGAACATTGGAGCAAGAACAAGCATGGAGATGATGGCATGCGCAAGGGAAACAAGAACGGAGTTACAAGTGATGATTTCAGGACTTTGAAGCCACCATAATGGGTGCATGAAGCCTTGGACGAAATATACAAGACGCCACTTCATAAATTTCGTCCCGAGGCTATTTTAGGTGCTGCGTCACCTTATTATTGGGCCAGGCCCATGTAATTTCGAAATACATAAGTATAGGCTATTTTTAGAGTCCGTATGTGTGGGGAAACAAGAGATAGGGTTGATTTCGGACCCCTCCACCAAGGGCCACGAAATTCCCCCCCTCTTCCTCCATACATACAGCCCTTAGGGCATCGTTTAGACTTTGGGGTTTTGTTTAGATTAAAAGTTCGCCATAGCTGCAACTTCGCGTACTTCGTTTGTGTTCAACGACCAGACAAAGGCGTCACAGAACCCCACCTTGATCAATAAAGCTTTCATCTTATATTCGCAATATCCAGATTGCAATCTTAGTTTCTTGCTTGTTCTTCGTTTGCTCGCAGGAAACAGACCCTCGTGGTCAGGTTGATCGTGCTCCGGCGTGGTCAATAACCTCTCGGAGTTGGTTTAGCGATTGCTAAGGCGCGACGTCCTCGCACGTTCGTAGTCGGATCGTCAAAGTCGACTTCCACCAAAGCGAAATCCACCATCTCATCGAAAGACGGGACACCTTTGCCTCTATCACTACATGTCAAAAAGCTAAGTCACGACTCAATCCTCATGGTTTATATATGCCTTTGCCTGTACCTAGTGTTCCTTGGGAGGATATATCTATGGACTTTGTTTTAGGTTTACCTCGAACAAAGAAGGGGAGGGATAGCATATTTGTTGTCGTGGATAGATTCTCGAAAATGGCACACTTTATACCATGTCATAAAAGCGATGATGCTGTTAATGTTGCTGATTTGTTCTTTCGTGAAATTATTCGCTTGCATGGTGAGCCAAATACTATTGTTTCAGATCGTGATACTAAATTTCTTAGCCACTTTTGGAGATGTTTATGGGCTAAGTTGGGGACTAAACTGCTTTTTAGTACTACTTGTCACCCCCAAACTGATGGACAAACTGAAGTAGTCAATAGAACGTTGTCTACTATGCTTAGGGCTGTTTTGAAGAATAATAAGAAAATGTGGGAGGAATGCTTGCCTCATATTGAATTTGCTTATAATCGTTCATTGCATTCTACTACTATGATGTGCCCTTTTGAAGTTGTGTATGGTTTCCTACCTCGTGCACCTATTGATTTGTTGCCTCTTCCATCTTCGGAGAAGGTTAATTTTGATGCTAAACAACGTGCTGAATTGATTTTAAAAATGCATGAGTTAACTAAGGAAAACATTGAGCGCATGAATGCTAAATATAAACTTGCTGGAGATAAGGGTAGAAAACATGTTGTGTTTGCACCTGGAGATCTTGTTTCGTTACATTTGCGTAAGGATAGATTTCCTGATTTGCGCAAATCAAAGTTAATGCCACGTGCTGATGGTCCCTTTAAGGTGTTAGAGAAAATAAATGATAATGCATATAAACTTGAGCTGCCTGCAGATTTTGGGGTTAGTCCCACTTTTAACATTGCAGATTTGAAGCCTTATTTGGGTGAGGAAGATGAACTTCCGTCGAGGACGACTTCATTTCAAGAAGGGGAGGATGATGAGGACATCAATACAATTGTTACACCCACAGCCCCTGCTGCTATACATACTGGACCAATTACTAGAGCTCGTGCACGCCAACTAAATTACCTGGTACTTTCGTTTCTTGGTAATGATTCTAATGTTCATGAGAATATGATGCTGCCTAAATTGGATACATTTGTTTTGCTTACAAATGAAGGGCCTAGCTTGGAGAAGGATGAACATTGGAGCAAGAACAAGCTTGGAGATGATGGCATGCGCAAGGGAAACAAGAACGGAGTTACAAGTGATGATTTCAGGACTTTGAAGCCACCATAATGGGTGCATGAAGCCTTGGACGAAATATACAAGACGCCACTTCATAAATTTCGTCCCGAGGCTATTTTAGGTGCTGCGTCACCTTATTATTGGGCCAGGCCCATGTAATTTCGAAATACATAAGTATAGGCTATTTTTAGAGTCCGTATGTGTGGGGAAACAAGAGATAGGGTTGATTTCGGACCCCTCCACCAAGGGCCACGAAATTCCCCCCCTCTTCCTCCATATATACAGCCCTTAGGGCATCGTTTAGACTTTGGGGTTTTGTTTAGATTAAAAGTTCGCCATAGCTGCAACTTCGCGTACTTCGTTTGTGTTCAACGACCAGACAAAGGCGTCACAGAACCCCACCTTGATCAATAAAGCTTTCATCTTATATTCGCAATATCCAGATTGCAATCTTAGTTTCTTGCTTGTTCTTTGTTTGCTCGCAGGAAACAGACCTTCGTGGTCCGGTTGATCGTGCTCCGGCGTGGTCAATAACCTCTCGGAGTTGGTTTAGCGATTGCTAAGGCGCGACGTCCTCGCACGTTCGTAGTCGGATCGTCAAAGTCGACTTCCACCAAAGCGAAATCCACCATCTCATCAAAAGACGGGACACCTTTGCCTCTATCAGCACCTGCCGGGCGTGCACGGAGTTCTTCTTCTTCCAGGGCATCAACAGGGCACACAAGTGATATTATTTGTCGTCGTTGTAAGGGAGGAGGTCATTATGCGAGGGAATGCAAATCTCCGCGTGTGATGATTGCTACCGCCGATGGTGGATATGAGTCCGCTAGTGACTATGATGAGGAGACATTGGCTCTTATTACACGTGAAGAACATGGTGGAGATGATTCTGATCATGAGACGCAATACATGGCTCCTGAAGACGCTGACAGGTATGAATGTTTAGTTGCTCAACGTGTTTTGAGTGTGCAGGTCACAGAAGCTGAGCAAAATCAGAGGCACAATTTGTTCCATACCAAGGGAGTTGTGAAGGAACGTTCTGTGCGCATCATAATAGACGGAGGGAGCTGCAACAACTTGGCTAGCATGGAGATGGTGGAGAAGCTTTCTCTCACCACAAGACCACATCCACATCCTTACTACATCCAATGGTTCAACAACAGCGGCAAGGTTAAGGTAACACGTACTGTTCGTGTGCATTTTAGTATCTCTACATATGCTGATTATGTTGATTGTGATGTGGTACCTATGCAAGCATGTTCCTTATTACTTGGTAGACCATGGCAATTTGATAAAAATTCTGTACAACATGGTAGAAACAATCACTATACTCTTGTTCATAAGGATAAAAATATTACTTTGCTTCCTATGACTCCTGATTCCATTTTGAAAGATGATATTAATAGAGCTAATAAAGCAAAACAGGAGACGAATAAGAGTGAAAATCAGATTGTGGCAAAAGAATTTGAGCAACAAATGAAGCCTAATAATAAACCATCTAGTGTTGCTTCTGAAATTAAATTGAAAAGTGCATGTTTATTTGCCACCAAATCTGATATTGATGAGCTAGATTTCAGCAAATCTGTTTGCTATGCTTTTGTGTGCAAAGAGGCATTATTTTCATTCGAGGACGTGCCTTCCTCTTTGCCTCCTGCTGTCACTAACATTTTGCAGGAGTTCGCTGACGTCTTTCCACAAGACGTGCCACCGGGATTACTGCCTATTCGAGGGATTGAGCATCAGATTGACTTAATTCCCGGTGCTTCACTGCCAAACCGTGCACCATACCGTACCAATCCAGAGGAGACGAAGGAGATTATGGGTCAAGTACAAGAGCTTCTCGACAAAGGTTATATACGCGAATCCCTTAGTCCTTGTGCTGTTCCTATTATTCTAGTGCCGAAAAAGGATGGTACATCACGTATGTGTGTTGATTGTAGAGTGATAGAGGCAAAGGTGTCCCGTCTTTCGATGAGATGATGGATATCGCTTTGGTGGAAGTCGACTTTGACGATCCGACTACGAACGTGCGAGGACGTCGCGCCTTAGCAATCGCTAAACCAACTCCGAGAGGTTATTGACCACGCCGGAGCACGATCAACCTGACCACGAGGGTCTGTTTCCTGCGAGCAAACGAAGAACAAGCAAGAAACTGAGATTGCAATCTGGATATTGCGAATATAAGATGAAAGCTTTATTGATCAAGGTGGGGTTCTGTGACGCCTTTGTCTGGTCGTTGAACACAAACGAAGTACGCGAAGTTGCAGCTATGGCGAACTTTTAATCTAAACAAAACCCAAAGTCTAAACGATGCCCTAAGGGCTGTATATATGGAGGAAGAGGGGGGAATTTCGTGGCCCTTGGTGGAGGGGTCCGAAATCAACCCTATCTCTTGTTTCCCCACACATACGGACTCTAAAAATAGCCTATACTTATGTATTTCGAAATTACATGGGCCTGGCCCAATAATAAGGTGACGCAGTGATGAGGACATCAATACAATTGTTACACCCACAGCCCCTGCTGCTATACATACTGGACCAATTACTAGAGCTCGTGCACGCCAACTAAATTACCAGGTACTTTCGTTTCTTGGTAATGATTCTAATGTTCATGAGAATATGATGCTGCCTAAATTGGATACATTTGTTTTGCTTACAAATGAAGGGCCTAGCTTGGAGAAGGATGAACATTGGAGCAAGAACAAGCATGGAGATGATGGCATGCGCAAGGGGAACAAGAACGGAGTTACAAGTGATGATTTCAGGACTTTGAAGCCACCATAATGGGTGCATGAAGCCTTGGACGAAATATACAAGATGCCACTTCATAAATTTCGTCCCGAGGCTATTTTAGGTGCTGCGTCACCTTATTATTGGGCCAGGCCCATGTAATTTCAAAATACATAAGTATAGGCTATTTTTAGAGTCCGTATGTGTGGGGAAACAAGAGATAGGGTTGATTTCGGACCCCTCCACCAAGGGCCACGAAATTGCCCCCTCTTCCTGATGAGGACATGACTACCTTTGATATGACCAAAAATATTGCATATATGCATATTTGTCAGGTGATTTCTAGTGCAAACTATTCAATAATCTATTTATGTTATCCAGAACAAAAATACTTCACACACTTTTGTGTTTTGTCTAATTGCAGGTGTATGGGACATTTGTACAATCCACATATGAAGATAAGGAAGAAAGAGATGTTTATTTGCTGTCCAAAAAGTTCTCCCACGTCACTTTCGGCCCAAGAGAAGATAGAGTCCAAGTCTCTCACGTTCTGGATTCAGATTCGGACTGCACAGACACACCTGACTCAAAACGCACACAAGTTTTTCATACGGACTCCGAATTGGGTGATTCTTTTTTTGTTGGAAACTAGATTTCGTGCAATTTCCAACCCAATTGGAATCACCTTCAAATTCGTCCGGAGCGTTGAGTTGTGGACGAAACAATCTGATGCTGCAGCAGAATCCGAGTCAAACTACAAGTCCAAAGGTGTTACATCACCTCCACTTGGGCCCATTGGCCTTGTACGACCTAGATTTAGTTTTAGGATGCCTTGGGACGTCCTCCCACCTCCTTGGCCGTCACCCCTTGCTCCTATATAAGTAGATCCATCTAGTAGCTTTTCGTTGGGATTTGTTTAGTTAAAAGTTAGCCATTGCAACTTCGTGTACTTCGTTTGTGTCCAACGACCAGACCAAGACCGCTTACGGATCCCCATCTTTATCAAAACTTCATATATACTCGCAATATTCAGATTGCTTTTGTCATATTCTTGCTTGTTCTTCGATTGCTTGCAGGAATAGACCTTCGTGGTCAGGTTGATCGTGCTTCCGGCGTGGTCAATAACCTCAGGAGATTGGTTTAGCGATTGCTAAGGCGCAACGTCGTGCACGTTTGTAGTCGGATCGTCAAAGTCGTCTCCACCAAATCGATAGTTATCATCTCATCGAAAGATCGGGACACCCCGCCTCTATCAAGTGGTATCAGTTTTCAGGTTGCTCGGTGAGAATTTCCAGTTTTCCTAGATTAGATTTATTTTCTTACCTATTGTCCAAGAAAAAGCCACACAAAAAAAAAGTTAGATCTGTTCATCCTTTATCCAAGCCAGTCTGAGCCTTTGCAATTTTCTATTCATTGCTTGCATAGTTGAATTATCGGTTGCATCGTCGTGTAAGTTGCTGGTCTTAGTGTCTAGTTCGTTTAGAGTTTCGAGTTCTGTTCACATTAGTCACGCCACCGCTGTCCACCACCCATCCATCAATTTCCACCACGTGCTACCCACCATTCATTGTCATAATAATAGTTGAGATCGTTCACATCTTCACTTGATCCAGTCTGCATCTTATCTAGTTTGTTTTGGAAAGAGGGAGAAAAAAAGAGAGAAAAAAAAGGAGAAAAAAAAGTCAGAGAGAAAAAAAGGAGAGAAAGAAAAAAAAAGTGTGAGGAAAAAAAAAGAAGAAAAAAAAAACAAAAAAATCGGCACAAACTTTTTCAGAGGAAAGTTGGAGACAAAGTTGTTGATATATCCTGCTTGGCTGTTGTTTCACCTCATTATCTTTACTGCCGTTGTGATCTTCACTTATATCTTGCTGTCCAGAGCTACTTAGTATCCTTCATTGATGCTAGTTGTGCTACGACGTGACCTCATTAGTGTTCTAGGCTCGCGTCTCTAGTCCGGTCTAGCCTAGGACCAGCACAGTACCGTCATTGAGCGTTTATTCAACATTGCATCTTTGAATTGATTATTGCTAATCTTTTGCTACCATATATAGCCAACCCAGCTCCACATATTTCTACACCGTGTATACGTACGCTCCCCTGGCAATCGCTTTACTCAATATTCGGAGTTACTTGACACCGCTGGTTGCCGATCACCGCCTGCTGCATGGTAAGAACTTGTAAGACATTGATATTTGCTTTACTGTGAGCGTTTTACCACCACATCCTAGTAGTTATATGAACATTATTTTTGGGTTTTGTTTCTTGTTCTACTAATCATGACAGGATCCAGAGTCAATTCATGGGCTTTGTCGATCGCGGGAGACGTGCCACCACCTTTGCAAATACCACAACCGTCACGAGAGGTGCACAAACATCCAAATGCACATGATCAGGTTAATGTATCTATACCACCATTTAATGGCCGTTTTAAACCTGCTTTATATATTGAATGGGAGTTCGACATAAAAAATATATTTGCTTCCCATAATTTCGATGAACATCAAAAGGTTAAGGTTGCGGTTGGTTCTTTCACTGGTTATGCTTTGGTTTGGTGGAGTGAATATTGTCGGTTACACCCTGATTATATACCTACTACTTGGGATGATTTGAAACTTGCCATGCGACATACTTTCGTCCCTGCTTATTATACTCGTGACATGATTAAGGGTAGATATTCCTAAACTGAAATTGAATATTCCACCATTTGAGGGTAGATATGTTCCTGATATATATCTTACTTGGGAGTTAGAAACTGAACAACGATTTACATGTTTACAATATCCTGAGGAGAGACGAGTTGCTGCTGCTGTTTGTGCTTTCACTAGTTTTGCATGTGTATGGTGGTCTGAACATTGTAGATTATATCCTATTCCAACTACTTGGGCTGCTTTGAAAACTGCTATGCGTACGCGTTGGGTTCCACCATATTATCAACGTGAATTGCTTCAAAAATTGCAGCGTTTAAGACAAGGAAAAAATTCTGTAGAAGAATATTATCAGGAATTACAAACTGGCATGATTAGATGTGGTATTGTTGAGGAGAATGAAGCTATGCTTGCACGTTTTCTGGGTGGATTAAATAGAGAGATTCAGACCATTCTAGACTATAAGGAGTATACTAATATCACTCGTTTATTCCATCTTGCTTGTAAAGCTGAACGTGAAGTGCAGGATCGACAAGCATTGGGGCGAACTAACTTTTCTGCAGGCCGATCTTCATCATGGACACCACGTGCATCTTCTACTTCAACTGCACCAGCACCTCCATCCGGTGCCACTTCCAGCCGTGATACAAGAAAACAGGCACAACCACCATTATCTGCCAAGAGCGCACCTGCGGGGCCTACACAGCGTTCTTCTTCTTCCATGGCATCAACAGGGCACACAAGTGATATTATTTGTCGTCGTTGTAAGGGAGGAGGTCATTATGCGAGAGAATGCAAATCTCCGCGTGTGATGATTGCTACCGCGGATGGTGGATATGAGTCCGCTAGTGACTATGATGAGGAGACATTGGCTCTTATTACACGTGAAGAACATGGTGGAGATGATTCTGATCATGAGACGCAATACATGGCTCCTGAAGACGCTGACAGGTATGAATGTTTAGTTGCTCAACGTGTTTTGAGTGTGCAGGTCACACAAGCTGAGCAAAATCAGAGGCACAATTTGTTCCATACCAAGGGAGTTGTGAAGGAACGTTCTGTGCGCGTCATAATAGACGGAGGGAGCTGCAACAACATGGCTAGCATGGAGATGGTGGAGAAGCTTTCTCTCACCACAAGACCACATCCACATCCTTACTACATCCAATGGTTCAACAACAGCGGCAAGGTTAAGGTAACACGTACTGTTCGTGTGCATTTTAGTATCTCTACATATGCTGATTATGTTGATTGTGATGTGGTACCTATGCAAGCATGTTCCTTATTACTTGGTAGACCATGGCAATTTGATAAAAATTTTGTACACCATGGTAGAAACAATCACTATACTCTTGTTCATAAGGATAAAAATATTACTTTGCTTCCTATGACTCCTGATTCCATTTTGAAAGATGATATTAATAGAGCTAATAAAGCACAACAGGAGAAGAATAAGAGTGAAAATCAGATTGTGGCAAAAGAATTTGAGCAACAAATGAAGCCTAATAATAAACCATCTAGTGTTGCTTCTGAAATTAAATTGAAAAGTGCATGTTTATTTGCCACCAAATCTGATATTGATGAGCTAGATTTCAGCAAATCTGTTTGCTATGCTTTTGTGTGCAAAGAGGCATTATTTTCATTCGAGGACGTGCCTTCCTCTTTGCCTCCTGATGAGGACATGACTACCTTGGATATGACCAAAAATATTGCATATATGCATATTTGTCAGGTGATTTCTAGTGCAAACTATTCAATAATCTATTTATGTTATCCAGAACAAAAATACTTCACACACTTTTGTGTTTTGTCTAATTGCAGGTGTATGGGACATTTGTACAATCCACATATGAAGATAAGGAAGAAAGAGATGTTTATTTGCTGTCCAAAAAGTTCTTTCACGTCACTTTTGGCCCAAGAGAAGATAGAGTCCAAGTCTCTCACGTTCTGGATTCAGATTCGGACTGCACAGACATACCTGACTCAAAACGCACACAAGTTTTTCATACGGACTCCGAATTGGGTGATTCTTTTTTTGTTGGAAACTAGATTTCGTGCACCTTCCAACCCAATTGGAATCACCTTCAAATTCGTCCGGAGCGTTGAGTTGTGGACGAAACAATCTGATGCTGCAGCAGAATCCGAGTCAAACTACAAGTCCAAAGGTGTTACATCACCTCCACTTGGGCCCATGAGCCTTGTACGACCTAGGGTTAGTTTTATGCTGCCTTGGGACGTCCTCCCACCTCCTTGGCCGCCACCCCTTGCTCCTATATAAGTAGATCCATCTAGTAGCTTTTTCCTTGGGATTTGTTTAGTTAAAAGTTAGCCAACGCAACTTCGTGTACTTCGTTTGTGTCCAACGACCAGACCAAGACCGCTTACGGATCCCCACCATTATCAATACCTCATATATATTTGCAATATTCAGATTGCTTTATCATATTCTTGCTCGTTCTTCGATTGCTTGCAGGAATAGACCTTCGTGGTCAGGCTGACCGTGCTTCCGGCATCGTCAGTAACCTCAGGAGATTGGTTTAGCGATTGCTAAGGCGCAACGTCGTGCACGTTTGTAGTCGGATCATCAAAGTCGTCTCCACCAAATCGATAGTTATCATCTCATCGAAAGATCGGGACACCCTCGCCTCTATCACCTCCTGCTGTCACTAACATTTTGCAGGAGTTCGCTGACGTTTTTCCACAAGACGTGCCACCGGGATTACCGCCTATTCGAGGGATTGAGCATCAGCTTGACTTAATTCCCGGTGCTTCACTGCCAAACCGTGCACCATACCGTACCAATCCAGAGGAGACGAAGTGATAGAGGCGGGGTGTCCCGATCTTTCGATGAGATGATAACTATCGATTTGGTGAAGATGACTTTGACGATCCGACTACAAACGTGCACGACGTTGCGCCTTAGCAATCGCTAAACCAACTCTGAGAGGTTATTGACCACACCGGAGCACAATCAACCTGACCACGAAGGTCTATTCCTGCAAGCAATCGAAGAACAAGCAAGAATATGATAAAAGCAATCTGAATATTGCGAGTATATATGAGGTATTGATAAAGGTGGGGATCCGTAAGCGGTCTTGGTCTGGTCGTTGGACACAAACGAAGTACACGAAGTTGCAATGGCTAACTTTTAACTAAACAAATCCCAAAGTCTAAACGATGCCCTAAGGGCTGTATATATGGAGGAAGAGGGGGGGAATTTCGTGGCCCTTGGTGGAGGGGTCCGAAATCAACCCTATCTCTTGTTTCCCCACACATACGGACTCTAAAAATAGCCTATACTTATGTATTCCGAAATTACATGGGCCTGGCCCAATAATAAGGTGACGCAGCACCTAAAATAGCCTCGGAACGAAATTTATGAAGTGGCATCTTGTATATTTCGTCCAAGGCTTCATGCACCCATTATGGTGGCTTCAAAGTCCTGAAATCATCACTTGTAACTCCGTTCTTGTTCTTGCTCCAATGTTCATCCTTCTCCAAGCTAGGCCCTTCATTTGTAAGCAAAACAAATGTATCCAATTTAGGCAGCATCATATTCTCATGAACATTAGAATCATTACCAAGAAACGAAAGTACCTGGTAGTTTAGTTGGCGTGCACGAGCTCTAGTAATTGGTCCAGTATGTATAGCAGCAGGGGCTGTGGGTGTAACAATTGTATTGATGTCCTCATCATCCTCCCCTTCTTGAAATGAAGTCGTCCTCGACGGAAGTTCATCTTCCTCACCCAAATAAGGCTTCAAATCTGCAATGTTAAAAGTGGGACTAACCCCAAAATCTGCAGGCAGCTCAAGTTTATATGCATTATCATTTATTTCCTCTAACACCTTAAAGGGACCATCAGCACGTAGCATTAACTTTGATTTGCGCAAATCAGGAAATCTATCCTTACGCAAATGTAACCAAACAAGATCTCCAGGTGCAAACACAACATGTTTTCTACCCTTATCTCCAGCAAGTTTATATGTAGCATTCATACGCTCAATGTTTTCCTTAGTTAACTCATGCATTTTTAAAATCAATTCAGCACGTTGTTTAGCATCAAAATTAACCTTCTGCGAAGATGGAAGAGGCAACAAATCAATAGGTGCACGAGGTAGGAAACCATACACATCTTCAAAAGGGCACATCTTAGTAGTAGAATGCAATGAACGATTATAAGCAAATTCAATATGAGGCAAGCATTCCTCCCACATTTTCTTATTATTCTTCAAAACAGCCCTAAGCATAGTAGACAACGTTCTATTGACTACTTCAGTTTGTCCATCAGTTTGGGGGTGACAAGTAGTACTAAAAAGCAGTTTAGTCCCCAACTTAGCCCATAAACATCTCCAAAAATGGCTAAGAAATTTAGTATCACGATCTGAAACAATAGTATTTGGCACACCATGCAAGCGAATAATTTCACGAAAGAACAAATCAGCAACATTAACAGCATCATCGCTTTTATGACATGGTATAAAGTGTGCCATTTTCGAGAATCTATCCACGATAACAAATATGCTATCCCTCCCCTTCTTTGTTCGAGGTAAACCTAAAACAAAGTCCATAGATATATCCTCCCAAGGAACACTAGGTACAGGCAAAGGCATATATAAACCATGAGGATTGAGTCGTGACTTAGCTTTTTGACATGTAGTGCATCGAGCAATAAAACGCTCAACATCCCGTCTCATCTTTGGCCAAAAGAAATGTGTAGCAAGTACGTCCTCCGTCTTCTTCACGCCAAAGTGTCCCATTAATCCTCCTCCATGCGCCTCCTGCAACAACAAAAGACGAACGGAGCTAGCTGGAATTGATAGAGGCAAAGGTGTCCCGTCTTTCGATGAGATGGTGGATTTCGCTTTGGTGGAAGTCGACTTTGACGATCCGACTACGAACGTGCGAGGACGTCGCGCCTTAGCAATCGCTAAACCAACTCCGAGAGGTTATTGACCACGCCGGAGCACGATCAACCTGACCACGAGGGTCTGTTTCCTGCGAGCAAACGAAGAACAAGCAAGAAACTGAGATTGCAATCTGGATATTGCGAATATAAGATGAAAGCTTTATTGATCAAGGTGGGGTTCTGTGACGCCTTTGTCTGGTCGTTGAACACAAACGAAGTACGCGAAGTTGCAGCTATGGCGAACTTTTAATCTAAACAAAACCCAGAGTCTAAACGATGCCCTAAGGGCTGTATATATGGAGGAAGAGGGGGGAATTTCGTGGCCCTTGGTGGAGGGGTCCGAAATCAACCCTATCTCTTGTTTCCCCACACATACGGACTCTAAAAATAGCCTATACTTATGTATTTCGAAATTACATGGGCCTGGCCCAATAATAAGGTGACGCAGCACCTAAAATAGCCTCGGGACGAAATTTATGAAGTGGCATCTTGTATATTTCGTCCAAGGCTTCATGCACCCATTATGGTGGCTTCAAAGTCCTGAAATCATCACTTGTAACTCCGTTATTGTTCCCCTTGCGCATGCCATCATCTCCATGCTTGTTCTTGCTCCAATGTTCATCCTTCTCCAAGCTAGGCCCTTCATTTGTAAGCAAAACAAATGTATCCAATTTAGGCAGCATCATATTCTCATGAACATTAGAAATATTACCAAGAAACGAAAGTACCTGGTAATTTAGTTGGCGTGCACGAGCTCTAGTAATTGGTCCAGTATGTATAGCAGCAGGGGTTGTGGGTGTAACAATTGTATTGATGTCCTCATCACAAGATCTCCAGGTGCAAACACAACATGTTTTCTACCCTTATCTCCAGCAAGTTTATATTTAGCATTCATACGCTCAATGTTTTCCTTAGTTAACTCATGCATTTTTAAAATCAATTCAGCACGTTGTTTAGCATCAAAATTAACCTTCTCCGAAGATGGAAGAGGCAACAAATCAATAGGTGCACGAGGTAGGAAACCATACACAACTTCAAAAGGGCACATCTTAGTAGTAGAATGCAATGAACGATTATAAGCAAATTCAATATGAGGCAAGCATTCCTCCCACATTTTCTTATTATTCTTCAAAACAGCCCTAAGCATAGTAGACAACGTTCTATTGACTACTTCAGTTTGTCCATCAGTTTGGGGGTGACAAGTAGTACTAAAAAGCAGTTTAGTCCCCAACTTAGCCCATAAATATCTCCAAAAGTGGCTAAGAAATTTAGTATCACGATCTGAAACAATAGTATTTGGCACACCATGCAAGCGAATAATTTCACGAAAGAACAAATCAGCAACATTAACAGCATCATCGCTTTTATGACATGGTATAAAGTGTGCCATTTTCGAGAATCTATCCACGATAACAAATATGCTATCCCTCCCCTTCTTTGTTCGAGGTAAACCTAAAACAAAGTCCATAGATATATCCTCCCAAGGAACACTAGGTACAGGCAAAGGCATATATAAACCATGAGGATTGAGTCGTGACTTAGCTTTTTGACATGTAGTGCAGCGAGCAATAAAACGCTCAACATCCCGTCTCATCTTTGGCCAAAAGAAATGTGTAGCAAGTACGTCCTCCGTCTTCTTCACGCCAAAGTGTCCCATTAATCCTCCTCCATGCGCCTCCTGCAACAACAAAAGACGAACGGAGCTAGCTGGAATGCATAGCTTGTTAGCACGAAACACAAATCCATCGTTAACAACAAACTTGTTCCACATTCTTCCTTCTTTACAAATCTGCATTACATCTTTAAAATCAACATCATGCACATATTGATCTTTGATGGTCTCCAAACCAAATATTTTGAAGTCAAGTTGTGAAAGCATAGTATAGCGACGAGACAATGCATCAGCAATAACATTTTCTTTTCCCTTCTTGTGTTTAATGACATAAGGGAAAGTCTCAATGAATTCAACCCATTTAGCATGTCTACGATTCAGTTTAGCTTGACTTTTAATATGTTTCAAAGATTCATGATCAGAATGTATAACAAATTCTTTGGGCCATAAATAATGTTGCCATGTTTCTAAAGTCCGAACAAGAGCATATAATTCTTTATCATAAGTAGAATAATTCAGACTAGGCCCACTCAATTTTTCAGAAAAGTATGCAACAGGTTTGCCATCTTGTAATAACACACCTCCTAATCCAATTCCACTAGCATCACATTCAAGCTCAAAAGTCTTATTAAAATCAGGAAGTTGGAGTAAAGGAGCATGTGTCAACTTATCTTTCAATACCGTGAAGGCTTCTTCCTGTGCGGTACCCCAAACAAAAGGCACATCCTTCTTTGTAAGCTCGTTGAGAGGTGCAGCAATGGTGCTAAAATCTCTCACAAAACGCCTATAGAATCCAGCGAGGCCAAGAAAACTCCTCACTTGTGTGACCGTTTTGGGCTGTGGCCAACTCTCAATAGCTTCAATCTTGGCTTTGTCAACTTCAATTCCCTGTGGAGTAACAACATAGCCAAGAAAAGATACTCGATCGGTGCAAAAGGTGCACTTCCCAAGGTTACCAAACAAACGTGCATCACGTAGAGCAATAAAAACAGCACGTAAATGTTCCAAATGTTCTTCCAAAGATCTGCTATAAATCAGTATGTCATCAAAGTAAACTACCACAAATCGTCCAATGAAAGCACGTAAAACTTCGTTCATTAATCTCATGAAAGTACTAGGTGCATTAGTTAACCCAAAAGGCATGACTAACCACTCATATAATCCAAACTTAGTTTTAAATGTTGTTTTCCATTCATCTCCCAATTTCATATGAATTTGATGGTAGCCACTACGCAAATCAACTTTGGATAATATTGTAGAGCCACTCAATTCATCAAGCATATCATCTAGCCTAGGAATAGGATGACGATAACGAATAGTAATATTATTAATGCCTCTACAATCAACACACATACGTGATGTACCATCCTTTTTCGGCACTAGAATAATAGGAACAACACAAGGACTAAGGGATTCGCGTATATAACCTTTGTCGAGAAGCTCTTGTACTTGGCGCATAATCTCCTTCGTCTCCTCTGGATTGGTACGGTATGGTGCACGGTTTGGCAGTGAAGCACCGGGAATTAAGTCAATCTGATGCTCAATCCCTCGAATAGGCGGTAATCCCGGTGGCACGTCTTGTGGAAAGACGTCAGCGAACTCCTACAAAATGTTAGTGACAGCAGGAGGCAAAGAGGAAGGCACGTCCTCGAATGAAAATAATGCCTCTTTGCACACAAAAGCATAGCAAACAGATTTGCTGAAATCTAGCTCATCAATATCAGATTTGGTGGCAAATAAACATGCACTTTTCAATTTACTTTCAGAAGCAACACTAGATGGTTTATTATTAGGCTTCATTTGTTGCTCAAATTCTTTTGCCACAATCTGATTTTCACTCTTATTCGTCTCCTGTTTTGCTTTATTAGCTCTATTAGTATCATCTTTCAAAATGGAATCAGGAGTCATAGGAAGCAAAGTAATATTTTTATCCTTATGAACAAGAGTATAGTGATTGTTTCTACCATGGTGTACAGAATTTTTATCAAATTGCCATGGTCTACCAAGTAATAAGGAACATGCTTGCATAGGTACCACATCACAATCAACATAATCAGCATATGTAGAGATACTAAAATGCACACGAACAGTACGTGTTACCTTAACCTTGCCGCTGTTGTTGAACCATTGGATGTAGTAAGGATGTGGATGTGGTCTTGTGGTGAGAGAAAGCTTCTCCACCATCTCCATGCTAGCCAAGTTGTTGCAGCTCCCTCCGTCTATTATGACGCGCACAGAACGTTCCTTCACAACTCCCTTGGTATGGAACAAATTGTGCCTCTGATTTTGCTCAGCTTGTGTGACCTGCACACTCAAAACACTCAGAAACACCTAAAAATAGGATAGCCAGAAATTTTTTCGAAAAATGCGTTTTCGAAAAATTTTGGGCCTAAACGGAGCGTGGCTACCCGACTCTTTTTTTTTCCGAAACCTACTCCCGCAAGGAAACACGAATCGGAATCTAGATTGATCCCGAAAACAAACCTAATAAGCAAGGAACTCGGATTGGTGGTGGATATATGGTGGTGGTATATGGCAGCGGTGGTAGTATTTGGATATGGATCGGTGGTGGTGTATGGACACGGATTGGTGGTGGTATATGGATACGGATTCGGAGCGGTGGTGGTAGATGGCAGGGGCGATGATGATGGTGCGGCGACGGCGTGACAACTTGTGAACAGAACTCGAAACTCTAAAAGACTAGACGTTAAGACCAGCAACTGAACACGACGATGCAACCGCAAATTCAACAAAGCAAATACAGAAAAGATTATGCAAGGCTCAGATTGGTTCGGATGGGATGAACTAACCCTAATTTTTTTTGGCTTTTTCGTGGACTATAGGTATGAAGAACAGACTCGATCTAAACTACGAAAAACTGTAAAATCTCACCGAGCAACCTGGAAATCTGATACCACTTGATAGAGGCGGGGTGTCCCGATCTTTCGATGAGATGATAACTATCGATTTGGTGAAGATGACTTTGACGATCCGACTACAAACGTGCACGACGTTGCGCCTTAGCAATCGCTAAACCAACTCTGAGAGGTTATTGACCACACCGGAGCACAATCAACCTGACCACGAAGGTCTATTCCTGCAAGCAATCGAAGAACAAGCAAGAATATGATAAAAGCAATCTGAATATTGCGAGTATATATGAGGTATTGATAAAGGTGGGGATCCGTAAGCGGTCTTGGTCTGGTCGTTGGACACAAACGAAGTACACGAAGTTGCAATGGCTAACTTTTAACTAAACAAATCCCAAAGTCTAAACGATGCCCTAAGGGCTGTATATATGGAGGAAGAGGGGGGGAATTTCGTGGCCCTTGGTGGAGGGGTCCGAAATCAACCCTATCTCTTGTTTCCCCACACATACGGACTCTAAAAATAGCCTATACTTATGTATTTCGAAATTACATGGGCCTGACCCAATAATAAGGTGACGCAGCACCTAAAATAGCCTCGGAACGAAATTTATGAAGTGGCATCTTGTATATTTCGTCCAAAGCTTCATGCACCCATTATGGTGGCTTCAAAGTCCTGAAATCATCACTTGTAACTCCGTTCTTGTTCTTGCTCCAATGTTCATCCTTCTCCAAGCTAGGCCCTTCATTTGTAAGCAAAACAAATGTATCCAATTTAGGCAGCATCATATTCTCATGAACATTAGAATCATTACCAAGAAACGAAAGTACCTGGTAGTTTAGTTGGCGTGCACGAGCTCTAGTAATTGGTCCAGTATGTATAGCAGCAGGGGCTGTGGGTGTAACAATTGTATTGATGTCCTCATCACGAAGGAGATTATGCGTCAAGTACAAGAGCTTCTCGTCAAAGGTTATATACGCGAATCCCTTAGTCCTTGTGCTGTTCCTATTATTCTAGTGCCGAAAAAGGATGGTACATCACGTATGTGTGTTGATTGTAGAGGCATTAATAATATTACTATTCGTTATCGTCATCCTATTCCTAGGCTAGATGATATGCTTGATGAATTGAGTGGCTCTACAATATTCTCCAAAGTTGATTTGCGTAGTGGCTACCATCAAATTCGTATGAAATTGGGAGATGAATGGAAAATAGCATTTAAAACTAAGTTTGGATTATATGAGTGGTTAGTCATGCCTTTTGGGTTAACTAATGCACCTAGTACTTTCATGAGATTAATGAACGAAGTTTTACGTGCTTTCATTGGACGATTTGTGGTAGTTTACTTTGATGACATATTGATTTATAGCAGATCTTTGGAGGAACATTTGGAACATTTACGTGCTGTTTTTATTGCTCTACGTGATGCACGTTTGTTTGGTAACCTTGGGAAGTGCACCTTTTGCACCGACCGAGTATCTTTTCTTGGCTATGTTGTTACTCCACAGGGAATTGAAGTTGATAAAGCCAAGATTGAAGCTATTGAAAGTTGGCCGCAGCCCAAAACGGTCACACAAGTGAGGAGTTTTCTTGGCCTCGCTGGATTCTATAGGCGTTTTGTGAGAGATTTCAGCACCATTGCTGCACCTCTCAATGAGCTTACAAAGAAAGATGTGCCTTTTCTTTGGGGTACCGCACAGGAAGAAGCCTTCACGGTATTGAAAGATAAGTTGACACATGCTCCTTTACTCCAACTTCCTGATTTTAATAAGACTTTTGAGCTTGAATGTGATGCTAGTGGAATTGGATTAGGAGGTGTGTTATTACAAGATGGCAAACCTGTTGCATACTTTTCTGAAAAATTGAGTGGGCCTAGTCTGAATTATTCTACTTATGATAAAGAATTATATGCTCTTGTTCGGACTTTAGAAACATGGCAACATTATTTATGGTCCAAAGAATTTGTTATACATTCTGATCATGAATCTTTGAAACATATTAAAAGTTAAGCTAAACTGAATCGTAGACATGCTAAATGGGTTGAATTCATTGAGACTTTCCCTTATGTCATTAAACACAAGAAGGGAAAAGAAAATGTTATTGCTGATGCATTGTCTCGTCGCTATACTATGCTTTCACAACTTGACTTCAAAATATTTGGTTTGGAGACCATCAAAGATCAATATGTGCATGATGCTGATTTTAAAGATGTAATGCAGAATTGTAAAGAAGGAAGAATGTGGAACAAGTTTGTTGTTAACGATGGATTTGTGTTTCGTGCTAACAAGCTATGCATTCGAGCTAGCTCCGTTCGTCTTTTGTTGTTGCAGGAGGCCCATGGAGGAGGATTAATGGGACACTTTGGCGTGAAGAAGACGGAGGACATACTTGCTACACATTTCTTTTGGCCAAAGATGAGACGGGATGTTGAGCGTTTTATTGCTTGCTGCACTACATGTCAAAAAGCTAAGTCACGACTCAATCCTCATGGTTTATATATGCCTTTGCCTGTACCTAGTGTTCCTTGGGAGGATATATCTATGGACTTTGTTTTAGGTTTACCTCGAACAAAGAAGGGGAGGAATAGCATATTTGTTGTCGTGGATAGATTCTCGAAAATAGCACACTTTATACCATGTCATAAAAGCGATGATGCTGTTAATGTTGCTGATTTGTTCTTTCGTGAAATTATTCGCTTGCATGGTGTGCCAAATACTATTGTTTCAGATCGTGATACTAAATTTCTTAGCCACTTTTGGAGATGTTTATGGGCTAAGTTGGGGACTAAACTACTTTTTAGTACTACTTGTCACCCCCAAACTGATGGACAAACTAAAGTAGTCAATAGAACATTGTCTACTATGCTTAGGGCTGTTTTGAAGAATAATAAGAAAATGTGGGAGGAATGCTTGCCTCATATTGAATTTGCTTATAATCGTTCATTGCATTCTACTACTAAGATGTGCCCTTTTGAAGTTGTGTATGGTTTCCTACCTCGTGCACCTATTGATTTGTTGCCTCTTCCATCTTCGGAGAAGGTTAATTTTGATGCTAAACAACGTGCTGAATTGATTTTAAAAATGCATGAGTTAACTAAGGAAAACATTGAGCGCATGAATGCTAAATATAAACTTGCTGGAGATAAGGGTAGAAAACATGTTGTGTTTGCACCTGGAGATCTTGTTTGGTTACATTTGCGTAAGGATAGATTTCCTGATTTGCGCAAATCAAAGTTAATGCCACGTGCTGATGGTCCCTTTAAGGTGTTAGAGAAAATAAATGATAATGCATATAAACTGGAGCTGCCTGCAGATTTTGGGGTTAGTCCCACTTTTAACATTGCAGATTTGAAGCCTTATTTGGGTGAGGAAGATGAACTTCCGTCGAGGACGACTTCATTTCAAGAAGGGGAGGATGATGAGGACATCAATACAATTGTTACACCCACAACCCCTGCTGCTATACATACTGGACCAATTACTAGAGCTCGTGCACGCCAACTAAATTACCAGGTACTTTCGTTTCTTGGTAATGATTCTAATGTTCATGAGAATATGATGCTGCCTAAATTGGATACATTTGTTTTGCTTACAAATGAAGGGCCTAGCTTGGAGAAGGATGAAGATTGGAGCAAGAACAAGCATGGAGATGATGGCATGCGCAAGGGGAACAAGAACGGAGTTACAAGTGATGATTTCAGGACTTTGAAGCCACCATAATGGGTGCATGAATCCTTGGACGAAATATACAAGATGCCACTTCATAAATTTCGTCCCGAGGCTATTTTAGGTGCTGCGTCACCTTATTATTGGGCCAGGCCCATGTAATTTCGAAATACATAAGTATAGGCTATTTTTAGAGTCCGTATGTGTGGGGAAACAAGAGATAGGGTTGATTTCGGACCCCTCCACCAAGGGCCACGAAATTCCCCCCCCCCCTCTTCCTCCATATATACAGCCCTTAGGGCATCGTTTAGACTTTGGGTTTTGTTTAGATTAAAAGTTCGCCATAGCTGCAACTTCACGTACTTCGTTTGTGTTCAACGACCAGACAAAGGCGTCACAGAACCCCACCTTGATCAATAAAGCTTTCATCTTATATTCGCAATATCCAGATTGCAATCTCAGTTTCTTGCTTGTTCTTCGTTTGCTCGCAGGAAACAGACCCTCGTGGTCAGGTTGATCGTGCTCCGGCGTGGTCAATAACCTCTCGGAGTTGGTTTAGCGATTGCTAAGGCGCGACGTCCTCGCACGTTCGTAGTCGGATCGTCAAAGTCGACTTCCACCAAAGCGAAATCCACCATCTCATCGAAAGACGGGACACCTTTGCCTCTATCACGGTCGGTGCAAAAGGTGCACTTCCCAAGGTTACCAAACAAACGTGCATCACGTAGAGCAATAAAAACAGCACGTAAATGTTCCAAATGTTCTTCCAAAGATCTGCTATAAATCAATATGTCATCAAAGTAAACTACCACAAATCGTCCAATGAAAGCACGTAAAACTTCGTTCATTAATCTCATGAAAGTACTAGGTGCATTAGTTAACCCAAAAGGCATGACTAACCACTCATATAATCCAAACTTAGTTTTAAATGCTGTTTTCCATTCATCTCCCAATTTCATACGAATTTGATGGTAGCCACTACGCAAATCAACTTTGGAGAATATTGTAGAGCCACTCAATTCATCAAGCATATCATCTAGCCTAGGAATAGGATGACGATAACGAATAGTAATATTATTAATGCCTCTACAATCAACACACACACGTGATGTACCATCCTTTTTCGGCACTAGAATAATAGGAACGGCACAAGGACTAAGGGATTCGCGTATATAACCTTTGTCGAGAAGCTCTTGTACTTGACGCATAATCTCCTTCGTCTCCTCTGGATTAGTACGGTATGGTGCACGGTTTGGCAGTGAAGCACCGGGAATTAAGTCAATCTGATGCTCAATCCCTCGAATAGGCGGTAATCCCGGTGGCACGTCTTGTGGAAAAACGTCAGCGAACTCCTGCAAAATGTTAGTGACAGCAGGAGGCAAAGAGGAAGGCACGTCCTCGAATGAAAATAATGCCTCTTTGCACACAAAAGCATAGCAAACAGATTTGCTGAAATCTAGCTCATCAATATCAGATTTGGTGGCAAATAAACATGCACTTTTCAATTTAATTTCAGAAGCAACACTAGATGGTTTATTATTAGGCTTCATTTGTTGCTCAAATTCTTTTGCCACAATCTAATTTTCACTCTTATTCTTCTCCTGTTGTGCTTTATTAGCTCTATTAATATCATCTTTCAAAATGGAATCAGGAGTCATAGGAAGCAAAGTAATATTTTTATCCTTATGAACAAGAGTATAGTGATTGTTTCTACCATGGTGTACAGAGTTTTTATCAAATTGCCATGGTCTACCAAGTAATAAGGAACATGCTTGCATAGGTACCACATCACAATCAACATAATCAGCATATGTAGAGATACTAAAATGCACACGAACAGTACGTGTTACCTTAACCTTGCCGCTGTTGTTGAACCATTGGATGTAGTAAGGATGTGGATGTGGTCTTGTGGTGAGTGAAAGCTTCTCCACCATCTCCATGCTAGCCAAGTTGTTGCAGCTCCCTCCGTCTATTATGACGCGCACAGAACGTTCCTTCACAACTCCCTTGGTATGGAACAAATTGTGCCTCTGATTTTGCTCAGCTTGTGTGACCTGCACACTCAAAACACGTTGAGCAACTAAACATTCATACCTGTCAGCGTCTTCAGGAGCCATGTATTGCGTCTCATGATCAGAATCATCTCCACCATGATCTTCACGTGTAATAAGAGCCAATGTCTCCTCATCATAGTCACTAGCGGACTCATATCCACCATCCGCGGTAGCAATCATCACACGCGGAGATTTGCATTCCCTCGCATAATGACCTCCTCCCTTACAACGACGACAAATAATATCACTTGTGTGCCCTGTTGATGCCATGGAAGAAGAAGAACGCTGTGCAGGCCCCGCAGGTGCGCTCTTGGCAGATAATGGTGGTTGTGCCTGTTTTCTTGTATCACGGCTGGAGGTGGCACCGGATGGAGGTGCTGGTGCAGTTGAAGTAGAAGATGCACGTGGTGTCCATGATGAAGGTCGGCCTGCAGAAAAGTTAGTTCGCCCCAATGCTTGTCGATCCTGCACTTCACGTTCAGCTTTACAAGCAAGATGGAATAAACGAGTGATATTAGTATACTCCTTATAGTCTAAAATGGTCTGAATCTCTCTATTTAATCCACCCAGAAAATGTGCAAGCATAGCTTCATTCTCCTCAACAATACCACATCTAATCATGCCAGTTTGTAATTCCTGATAATATTCTTCTACAGAATTTTTCCCTTGTCTTAAACGCTGCAATTTTTGAAGCAATTTGATGAGGACATCAATACAATTGTTACACCCACAGCCCCTGCTGCTATACATACTGGACCAATTACTAGAGCTCGTGCACGCCAACTAAATTACCAGGTACTTTCGTTTCTTGGTAATGATTCTAATATTCATGAGAATATGATGCTGCCTAAATTGGATACATTTGTTTTGCTTACAAATGAAGGGCCTAGCTTGGAGAAGGATGAACATTGGAGCAAGAACAAGCATGGAGATGATGGCATGCGCAAGGGGAACAAGAACGGAGTTACAAGTGATGATTTCAGGACTTTGAAGCCACCATAATGGGTGCATGAAGCCTTGGACGAAATATACAAGATGCCACTTCATAAATTTCGTCCCGAGGCTATTTTAGGTGCTGCGTCACCTTATTATTGGGCCAGGCCCATGTAATTTCGAAATACATAAGTATAGGCTATTTTTAGAGTCCGTATGTGTGGGGAAACAAGAGATAGGGTTGATTTCGGACCCCTCCACCAAGGGCCACGAAATTCCCCCCTCTTCCTCCATATATACAGCCCTTAGGGCATCGTTTAGACTTTGGGTTTTGTTTAGATTAAAAGTTCGCCATAGCTGCAACTTCGCGTACTTCGTTTGTGTTCAACGACCAGACAAAGGCGTTACAGAACCCCACCTTGATCAATAAAGCTTTCATCTTATATTCGCAATATCCAGATTGCAATCTTAGTTTCTTGCTTGTTCTTCGTTTGCTCGCAGGAAACAGACCCTCGTGGTCAGGTTGATCGTGCTCCGGCGTGGTCAATAACCTCTCGGAGTTGGTTTAGCGATTGCTAAGGCGCGACGTCCTCGCACGTTCGTAGTCGGATCATCAAAGTCGACTTCCACCAAAGCGATATCCATCATCTCATCGAAAGACGGGACACCTTTGCCTCTATCAGTAGAAGGCTGATGGAGCATCTCTCAGCAAGAGGTGAAGTTTTAACCTTAGCTAGTGTATCACCAGGATCTGGAGTAGTACATCCAGAAGTTTAAGGTGGAGCTCCATGAAGCCGTATTAGACAAGGAAGCATTTCGTGAAGAACTCAGGAACCAAAAGCTAAAAGTAGCCAAGCTGGAGGAGCTACAACCTCGAGGTACCGGAGATTTGTCAGGAACTGAAGGACAGTAGGACCATGGTTCATGTGAAGGATGTTGAAACCAAAAGTTTGGAACGCAACTCCAGAATATTAAAGGACGTCACGAGAGACTTCGCGTCAACAGAGTTGATCTAGCAAAAGAACTTGAGAAAGACAAGCATGATCGGAAGAAGCCATTGGAGGCATGAACAAGGCTTGAAGAGTTTGGAGAGTTGAAGATTTATTGACCTTTAAAAGACCAAACCCCTGTTATATACCTACGTTAGATGCGACGTTTGTGAGCTGTCATTTGTTTGATGTTTTTCCCAATGGCCACAAATAAAATCTGTCTTTTCAAAACTTTTGTTTGTATTGTGTGTATCCCTCTTTATCTCTCTTATCTCACCCCAAACCCATGGACCCAATAGAGGATGAATGAAGATGAGCTTATATTTTCCTGGACCGATAAGTCAATTGGAGACGGACCGATGGATTCAGAACATGGAGGATCACATGGAGAATAACCCTATAGTTGGAAATGATATGACCCAGCATGCTCTTTAGTGCTTTGAAAGAGGTGCTGCTACTTGGTGGAGGATATACCAAACCATGAATGGATGGCAAGGAGTAACCACTTGGAGAGAATTTAAGTTGACTATGCCAAAGCCTCGGTTTGTGTCCCAAAAGTTGAAGCCTTATGGAAAGGATATGAAGAAACCTTATGCATGCAAGATTTATGGAGAAAACGGACACACCCATAAAGAACGCAAGGATGAGTGCCCTAATTGTGAAGGAAGTCACCCAATTGAAGAATGCCCAACTAGGCAGATTACTTGTTTCTTGTGTGAAGGGATTTCCCACTATCCTACTTAGTGTCACATTTACCCCATGGTACGAAGGACCGTACAACAGAAGAAAGAAGTAAAGAAAGGAGCCCTTATGGAAATTTTAGAAGAACCCGTGATGAAGGAAGATGTGGAGGACACACCTAAAGAATACCCGAGTAAACCCTGCACTAAGTCTTGCTATTCATGTGGAGAAGAAGGACACATCTCCCAAAATTGTTTGATCGGGACCCTCGCCTCTATCAGCATCTAGTAGAATTCCCGACAGAGGAAGTAGAGTATGACCCACAAGAAATAGAAGCCATGATTGGCATGGAAATTTCTAGGAAGAGAAGCAGATTGGATTCCAGGAAGGACCTGACTCATATCACCTGTTACAGGTGCAAGGAGTCAGGGCACTACCTCAACAGTTGCCCAAAAAGGAAACGTTGAGACTTGTCAAAAGTAATATGTTTTAATGGAGCAGGGCACTTTGCCAGAGAATGCCCTAAGGAGAAGGAAACTTGTGCTAGATAGTCGAGTTTGCAACAAAAGAAATGGAGTAGTAGAAGTGAGAACATTTTTCTTCTATATTGAGGTGTTGAGTTGAGACATGTAATGGAGAAGCGAGAGATTGTAATCATTTGAGAATGAATAAAGTAGCATCGTTGGTACTGATATGGATTTTATGAGTTGTTACTCTATGAAGAAGGATTTTGACCATTTTGAGGATAAGAGAAATATGGTCTATGGAAGATTTGTGCATTTTAAGGGTGGTAGTACCCTGTAAGAACCGTTGACCCCTAGAAAAGATAAGGATACTCCACTGAGTGGATTTCGGACAAAATGAATACGAGTTTTGTCTCGATATGTGTGATGCCCCAAGAGTATGTAGGATGAAGTTGGAGACCGTTAGTTGTTTGGACCAAATGTGATCAAGGAGTCAGAATAGAATGTTAAGTTGATTCGAGATAGACCGAAGGTAGCTCAGTCCAGGTAGAAGAGTTATGCAGACTTAAAAACGCAAGGAGGTAGTCTATGACATTGGAGACAGAGCATGTCTTCGCGTGTTCCCTCTGCGGGGAGTTAAACAATTTAGAGTTAAGGGACAGTTAGCCCCGAGATTTGTAGGACCATACCGAGTTTTGGAGCGTATGGGACAAGTGGCCAACAAGTTGGAGTCACCCGAAGGACTGTCAGGAGTTCATGATGTGTTTCACATTTCCCAGTTGAAGAAGTGCCATGCAGAGATGGCCAATATTCCCCTGTAAGAACGCTTGACTCTGGAAAGGATAATGATGTTCCACGAAGTGGAATATGGACTCCATCAGTATCAGTTTTTATATCGGTATGTGGGATACCCCACGAGGATGAAGAGATGAATTACTATTGGATATAAAGGAGGTATGATGTTGGAAATATGGATCAATGGAAACTCCATTATGAGTCTGAGTAATCATGTCCTAGTTTGGTGCCAATAGAAGGAAGGAAGACAATACAATTGGAAAGATTTATGAATACTAGGAAGTTGGAAGTTGGAATAATGATCAGTTGCCCGATGATAAGTTCCAGGACTACAAGTGATTGGCCATAACTGATAGAGGCAAAGGTGTCCCGTCTTTCGATGAGATGATGGATATCGCTTTGGTGGCAGTCGACTTTGACGATCCGACTACGAACGTGCGAGGACGTCGCGCCTTAGCAATTGCTAAACCAACTCCGAGAGGTTATTGACCACGCCGGAGCACGATCAACCTGACCACGAGGGTCTGTTTCCTGCGAGCAAACGAAGAACAAGCAAGAAACTGAGATTGCAATCTGGATATTGCGAATATAAGATGAAAGCTTTATTGATCAAGGTGGGGTTCTGTGACGCCTTTGTCTGGTCGCTGAACACAAACGAAGTACGCGAAGTTGCAGCTATGGCGAACTTTTAATCTAAACAAAACCCAAAGTCTAAACGATGCCCTAAGGGCTGTATATATGGAGGAAAGGGGGGGAATTTCGTGCCCCTTGGTGGAGGGGTCCGAAATCAACCCTATCTTTTGTTTCCCCACACATACGGACTCTAAAAATAGCCTATACTTATGTATTTCGAAATTACATGGGCCTGTCCCAATAATAAGGTGACGCAGCACCTAAAATAGCCTCAGGACGAAATTTATGAAGTGGCATCTTGTATATTTCGTCCAAGGCTTCATGCACCCATTATGGTGGCTTCAAAGTCCTGAAATCATCACTTGTAACTCCGTTCTTGTTCCCCTTGCGCATGCCATCATCTCCATGCTTGTTCTTGCTCCAATGTTCAGCCTTCTCCAAGCTAGGCCCTTCATTTGTAAGCAAAACAAATGTATCCAATTTAGGCAGCATCATATTCTCATGAACATTAGAATCATTACCAAGAAACAAAAGTAGCTGGTAATTTAGTTGGCGTGCACGAGCTCTAGTAATTGGTTCAGTATGTATAGCAGCAGGGGCTGTGGGTCTAACAATTGTATTGATGTCCTCATCATCCTCCCTTTCTTGAAATGAAGTCGTCCTCGACGGAAGTTCATCTTCCTCATCCAAATAAGGCTTCAAATCTGCAATGTTAAAAGTGGGACTAACCCCAAAATATGCATTATCATTTATTTTCTCCAACACCTTAAAGGGACCATCAACACGTGGCATTAACTTTGGTTTGCGCAAATCAGGAAATCTATCCTTACGCAAATGTAACCAAACAAGATCTCCAGGTGCAAACACAACATGTTTTCTACCCTTATCTCCAGCAAGTTTATATTTAGCATTCATACGCTCAATGTTTTCCTTAGTTAACTCATGCATTTTAAAAATCAATTCAGCACGTTGTTTAGCATCAAAATTAACCTTCTGCAAAGATGGAAGAGGCAACAAATCAATAGGTGCACGAGGTAGGAAACCATACACAACTTCAAAAGGGCACATCTTAGTAGTAGAATGCAATGAACGATTATAAGCAAATTCAATATGAGGCAAGCATTCCTCCCACATTTTCTTATTATTCTTCAAAATAGCCCTAAGCATAGTAGACAACGTTCTATTGACTACTTCAGTTTGTCCATCAGTTTCGGGGTGACAAATAGTACTAAAAAGCAGTTTAGTCCCCAACTTAGCCCATAAACATCTCCAAAAGTGGCTAAGAAATTTAGTATCATGATCTGAAACAATAGTATTTGGCACACCATGCAAGCGAATAATTTCACGAAAGAACAAATCAGCAACATTAACAACATCATCGCTTTTATGACATGGTATAAAGTGTGCCATTTTCGAGAATCTATCCACGACAACAAATATGCTATCCCTCCCCTTCTTTGTTCGAGGTAAACCTAAAACAAAGTCCATAGATATATCCTCCCAAGGAACACTAGGTACAGGCAAAGGCATATATAAACCATGAGGATTGAGTCGTGACTTAGCTTTTTGACATGTAGTGCAGCGAGCAATAAAACGCTCAACATCCCCTCTCATCTTTGGCCAAAAGAAATGTGTAGCAAGTACGTCCTCCGTCTTCTTCATGCCAAAGTGTCCCATTAATCCTCCTCCATGCGCCTCCTGCAACAACAAAAGACGAACGGAGCTAGCTGGAACGCATAGCTTGTTAGCACGAAACACAAATCCATCGTTAACGACGAACTTGTTCCACATTCTTCCTTCTTTACAATTCTGCATTACATCTTTAAGATCAGCATCATGCACATATTGATCTTTGATGGTCTCCAAACCAAATATTTTGAAGTCAAGTTGTGAAAGCATAGTATAGCGACGAGACAATGCATCAGCAATAACATTTTCTTTTCCCTTCTTGTGTTTAATGACATAAGGGAAAGTCTCAATGAATTCAACCCATTTAGCATGTCTACGATTCAGTTTAGCTTGACTTTTAATATGTTTCAAAGATTCATGATCAGAATGTATAACAAATTCTTTGGGCCATAAATAATGTTGCCATGTTTCTAAAGTCCGAACAAGAGCATATAATTCTTTATCATAAGTAGAATAATTCAGACTAGGCCCACTCAATTTTTCAGAAAAGTATGCAACAGGTTTGCCATCTTGTAATAACACACCTCCTAATCCAATTCCACTAGCATCACATTCAAGCTCAAAAGTCTTATTAAAATCAGGAAGTTGGAGTAAGGGAGCATGTGTCAACTTATCTTTCAATACCGTGAAGGCTTCTTCCTGTGCGGTACCCCAAACAAAAGGCACATCCTTCTTTGTAAGCTCGTTGAGAGGTGCAGCAATGGTGCTGAAATCTCTCACAAAACGCCTATAGAATCCAGCGAGGCCAAGAAAACTCCTCACTTGTGTGACCGTTTTGGGCTGCGGCCAACTCTCAATAGCTTCAATCTTGGCTTTGTCAACTTCAATTCCCTGTGGAGTAACAACATAGCCAAGAAAAGATACTCGGTCGGTGCAAAAGGTGCACTTCCCAAGGTTACCAAACAAACGTGCATCACGTAGAGCAATAAAAACAGCACGTAAATGTTCCAAATGTTCTTCCAAAGATCTGCTATAAATCAGTATATCATCAAAATAGACTACCACAAATCGTCCAATGAAAGCACGTAAAACTTCGTTCATTAATCTCATGAAAGTACTAGGCGCATTAGTTAACCCAAAAGGCATGACTAACCACTCATATAATCCAAACTTAGTTTTAAATGCTGTTTTCCATTCATCTCCCAATTTCATACGAATTTGATGGTAGCCACTACGCAAATCAACTTTGGAGAATATTGTAGAGCCACTCAATTCATCAAGCATATCATCTAGCCTAGGAATAGGATGACGATAACGAATAGTAATATTATTAATGCCTCTACAATCAACACACATACGTGATGTACCATCCTTTTTCGGCACTAGAATAATAGGAACAGCACAAGGACTAAGGGATTCGCGTATATAACCTTTGTCGAGAAGCTCTTGTACTTGACGCATAATCTCCTTCGTCTCCTCTGGATTGGTATGGTATGGTGCACGGTTTGGCAGTGAAGCACCGGGAATTAAGTCAATCTGATGCTCAATCCCTCGAATAGGCGGTAATCCCGGTGGCACGTCTTGTGGAAAAACGTCAGCGAACTCCTGCAAAATGTTAGTGACAGCAGGAGGCAAAGAGTGATAGAGGCAAAGGTGTCCCGTCTTTCGATGAGATGGTGGATTTCGCTTTGGTGGAAGTCGACTTTGACGATCCGACTACGAACGTGCGAGGACGTCGCGCCTTAGCAATCGCTAAACCAACTCCGAGAGGTTATTGACCACGCCGGAGCACGATCAACCTGACCACGAGGGTCTGTTTCCTGCGAGCAAACGAAGAACAACCAAGAAACTAAGATTGCAATCTGGATATTGCGAATATAAGATGAAAGCTTTATTGATCAAGGTGGGGTTCTGTGACGCCTTTGTCTGGTCGTTGAACACAAACGAAGTACGCGAAGTTGCAGCTATGGCGAACTTTTAATCTAAACAAAACCCAAAGTCTAAACGATGCCCTAAGGGCTGTATATATGGAGGAAGAGGGGGGAATTTCGTGGCCCTTGGTGGAGGGGTCCGAAATCAACCCTATCTCTTGTTTCCCCACACATACGGACTCTAAAAATAGCCTATACTTATGTATTTCGAAATTATATGGGCCTGGCCCAATAATAAGGTGACGCAGCACCTAAAATAGCCTCGGGACGAAATTTATGAAGTGGCATCTTGTATATTTCGTCCAAGGCTTCATGCACCCATTATGGTGGCTTCAAAGTCCTGAAATCATCACTTGTAACTCCATTCTTGTTCTTGCTCCAATGTTCATCCTTCTCCAAGCTAGGCCCTTCATTTGTAAGCAAAACAAATGTATCCAATTTAGGCAGCATCATATTCTCATGAACATTAGAATCATTACCAAGAAACGAAAGTACCTGGTAATTTAGTTGGCGTGCACGAGCTCTAGTAATTGGTCCAGTATGTATAGCAGCAGGGGCTGTGGGTGTAACAATTGTATTGATGTCCTCATCACAAAGTGTCCCATTAATCCTCCTCCATGCGCCTCCTGCAACAACAAAAGACGAACGGAGCTAGCTGGAATGCATAGCTTGTTAGCACGAAACACAAATCCATCATTAACGACAAACTTGTTCCACATTCTTCCTTCTTTGCAATTCTGCATTACATCTTTAAAATCAGCATCATGCACATATTGATCTTTGATGGTCTCCAAACCAAATATTTTGAAGTCAAGTTGTGAAAGCATAGTATAGCGACGAGACAATGCATCAGCAATAACATTTTCTTTTCCCTTCTTGTGTTTAATGACATAAGGGAAAGTCTCAATGAATTCAACCCATTTAGCATGTCTACGATTCAGTTTAGATTGACTTTTAATATGTTTCAAAGATTCATGATCAGAATGTATAACAAATTCTTTGGGCCATAAATAATGTTGCCATGTTTCTAAAGTCCGAACAAGAGCATATAATTCTTTATCATAAGTAGAATAATTCAGACTAGGCCCACTCAATTTTTCAGAAAAGTATGCAACAGGTTTGCCATCTTGTAATAACACACCTCCTAATCAAATTCCACTAGCATCACATTCAAGCTCAAAAGTCTTATTAAAATCAGGAAGTTGGAGTAAAGGAGCATGTGTCAACTTATCTTTCAATACCGTGAAGGCTTCTTCCTGTGCGGTACCCCAAAGAAAAGGCACATCTTTCTTTGTAAGCTCATTGAGAGGTGCAGCAATGGTGCTGAAATCTCTCACAAAACGCCTATAGAATCCAGCGAGGCCAAGAAAACTCCTCACTTGTGTGACCGTTTTGGGCTGCGGCCAACTCTCAATAGCTTCAATCTTGGCTTTATCAACTTCAATTCCCTGTGGAGTAACAACATAGCCAAGAAAAGATACTCGGTCGGTGCAAAAGGTGCACTTCCCCAGGTTACCAAACAAACGTGCATCACGTAGAGCAATAAAAACAGCACGTAAATGTTCCAAATGTTCTTCCAAAGATCTGCTATAAATCAATATGTCATCAAAGTAAACTACCACAAATCGTCCAATGAAAGCACGTAAAACTTCGTTCATTAATCTCATGAAAGTACTAGGTGCATTAGTTAACCCAAAAGGCGTGACTAACCACTCATATAATCCAAACTTAGTTTTAAATGCTGTTTTCCATTCATCTCCCAATTTCATACGAATTTGATGGTAGCCACTACGCAAATCAACTTTGGAGAATATTGTAGAGCCACTCAATTCATCAAGCATATCATCTAGCCTAGGAATAGGATGACGATAACGAATAGTAATATTATTAATGCCTCTACAATCAACACACATACGTGATGTACCATCCTTTTTCGGCACTAGAATTGATGGAGGCGGGGTGTCCCGATCTTTCGATGAGATGATAACTATCGATTAGGTGGAGACGATTTTGACGATCCGACTACAAACGTGCATGACGTTGTGCCTTAGCAATCGCTAAACCAACTCCGAGAGGTTATTGACCACGCCGGAGCACAATCAACCTGACCACGAAGGTCTATTCCTGCAAGCAATCGAAGAACAAGGAAGAATATGATAAAAGCAATCTGAATATCGCGAGTATGTATGAAGTATTGATAAAGGTGGGGATCCGTAAGCGGTCTTGGTCTGGTCGTTGGACACAAACGAAGTACACGAAGTTGCAATGGCTAACTTTTAACTAAACAAATCCCCAGGAAAAGCTACTAGATGGATCTACTTATATAGGAGCAAGGGGTGGCGGCCAAGGAGGTGGGAGGACGTCGCAAGGCAGCCTAAAACTAAATCTAGGTCGTACAAGGCCAATGGGCCCAAGTGGAGGTGATGTAACACCTTTGGACTTGTAGTTTGACTCGGATTCTGCTGCAGCATCAGATTGTTTCGTCCACAACTCAACGCTCCGGACGAATTTGAAGGTCATTCCAATTGGGTTGGAAAGTGCACGAAATCTAGTTTCCAACAAAAAAAGAATCACCCAATTCGGAGTCCGTATAAAAAACTTGTGTGCGTTTTGAGTCAGGTATGTCTGTGCAGTCCGAATCTGAATCCAGAACGTGAGAGACTTGGACTCTATCTTCTCTTGGGCCAAAAGTGACGTGAGAGAACTTTTTGGACAGCAAATATACATCTCTTTCTTCCTTATCTTCATATGTGGATTGTACAAATGTCCCATACACCTGCAATTAGACAAAACACAAAAGTGTGTGAAGTATTTTTGTTCTGGATAACGTAAATAGATTATTGAATAGTTTGCACTAGAAATCACCTGACAAATATGCATATATGCAATATTTTTGGTCATATCCAAGGTAGTCATGTCCTCATCATCCTCCCCTTCTTGAAAATAAAGCCGTCCTCGGCGTTGCTTAATCTGAAATGTGGCTAACAAAAGAGACAAGGTGTACATGTTGTATATGTATATGTCATCCATTTTTACTTCCCTTGATTTTTGCATATATGACACATGAATAGGTGAGTAACTTGCATAGTTCATAAAATCTAAAGCCAAAAAATTAGCACAAGAAGTAGAAGGCATGAAAATATTGCAACTCAGTTTGCACATATAAGTGAAGCTCTTATTCATTTCAAAAGATTGACAATGTTCATCATTAAACCATCCCAACATTGGTGAATAAACCTTACTTGCATCAAATTTACATGCTACAACATGCTTAAATAATCAAACATGCAATAAGTCATTCAACACAGAATCATCACCAAGATTAGAGGTCATATCAAAATGATTAAACATTGGTTCTTTTGCATCAATAGTTAATTCAATGGGTGCACTCAAAATTGTTGGTATTTCAGTTGTTTGATCACATGGCAAAGTCAAATTATCAACGTAGTCCTCTAAAATAGGTGGTGTGATCAAAGTAATGGGTAGCTCATCAGATGGTGCATTCAAATTGACAAGGCATTCATCATTCTCATGTAGAGATGGAAGATCAGTACCTTTGTCATTACCTCTTATGATCAACTCAGATGATGTAGCCACTCTCGGGGGCGATGTGTCACATGGTGGAGGTGATGTAGTCCTGACAACAACGGATGTGGTTGTCATAGTATGCCTAGTAGTTGAAGGAACAATCATATCAACTCTTGGAATGTGCACCGTGCGCTTGTTCTCCTCGTGGCCAACACGTCGTTTTATTTCCTGTTCAGCTTTGCAAGCAAGATGAGACAAATGGTCCATAGGATAACACTCTTTATGAATTAGTATCTCTTGAATATCACGATTTAATCCTCCCCAAAATCTATCCATAAAATCATCTTCACTTTCTTCTAAAGAGGAATGCAACAAGGTAGTTTGTAAATCATCATAATATTTTGGTACAGTTTCACTACCTTGTTTTAAGTGTTGCAACTTCTTAATCATGTCACGAGTATAATAAGCAGGGACGAAAGTATGTCGCATGGCAAGTTTCAAATCATCCCAAGTAGTAGGTATATAATCAGGGTGTAACCGACAATATTCACTCCACCAAACCAAAGCATAACCAGTGAAAGAACCAACCGCAACCTTAACCTTTTTATGTTCATCGAAATTATGGGAAGCAAATATATTTTTTATGTCGAACTCCCATTCAATACATAAAGCAGGTTTAAAACGGCCATTAAATGGTGGTATAGATACATTAACCTGATCATGTGCATTTGGATGTTTGTGCACCTCTCGTGACGGTTGTGGTATTTGCAAAGGTGGTGGCACGTCTCCCGCGATCGACAAAGCCCATGAATTGACTCTGGATCCTGTCATGATTAGTAGAACAAGAAACAAAACCCAAAAATAATGTTCCTATAACTACTAGGATGTGGTGGTAAAACGCTCACAGTAAAGCAAATATCAATGTCTTACAAGTTCTTACCATGCAGCAGGCGGTGATCGGCAACCAGCGCTGTCAAGTAACTCCGAATATTTTGTAAAGTGATTGCTAGGGGAGCGTACCTATACACGGTGTAGAAATATGTGGAGCTGGGTTGGCTATATATGGTAGCAAAAGATTAGCAATAATCAATTCAAAGATGCAATGTTGAATAAATGCTCAACGACGGTACTGTGCTGGTCCTAGGCTAGACCGGACTAGAGACGCGAGCCTAGAACACTAATAAGGTCACGGCGTAGCACAACTAGCATCAATGAAGGATACTAAGCAGCTCTTGACAGCAAGATATAAGTGAAGATCACAACGGCAGTGAAGATAATGATGAAAAACAACTGCCAAGCAGGATATACAACAACTCTCTCTCCAACTTTCCTCTTGAAAAGTTTGAGACAATTTTCTGATAAATTCTTTCAAAGAATGCTACTAACTCAAGCTTTCAAATGCAAAAAGAATCACTCAATTCCGAGTTGATATGAGGAGTCAAAGAATTCTAAAACTGGCCTGAAAAATTGGAACAAGCTGTGTTCACGAACTTCGGAGGGCAAAAAGACCTATTTAGAAGCCGATTTTGAGGTGTCAAATATTGAACAATCTTCTGCAACTATTTAGATGCGGCTCGTTGCTATCTTCAATTTGAGTACTCACGGAGCCAAAACGGACTTCGCATGAGGAAGATACACCTGTTTTACTGAACAGTGCGCAAAACAGATTCCAATCCGAATTCAGATACGAGATTGATTCTAGATAGATCCAATTTTTTTTCTTCTCTCTTTTTTTTCTCACGCTTTTTTTTTCTTTTTCTTCTCCCTCTTTTTCTTTTTTTTTCTTTCCTTTTTTCTCTCTTTTTTTTTCTTTATCTTCTTTTTCTCCCTCTTTCCAAGACAAACTAGATAAGATGCAGATTCGATCAGGCGAAGATGTGAGTGACCTCAACTATGATTATGACAATAAACAGTGCGTAGCACATGGTGGAAATTGGTGGATAGGATGGTGGACAGCGGATGGGATAATGATGCAGCGGCTGCGTGACTAATGTGAACAGAACTCGAAACTCTAAAGGAACTAGACACTAAGACCAGCAACTCGACACGGCGATGCAACCGATAATTCAATAATGCAAACAATGAAAAGAAAATTGCAAAGGCTCAGTCTGGCTAGGACAAAGGATGAATAGATCTAACTTTTGTTTTGTGGCTTTTTCTTGGACAATAGGTAAGAAAATAAATCTAATTTGGAAAAACTGGAAATTCTCACCGAGCAACCTGAAAACTGATACCACTTGATAGAGGCGGGGTGTCCCGATCTTTCAATGAGATGATAACTATCGATTTGGTGGAGACGACCTTGACGATCCGACTACAAACGTGCACGACGTTGTGCCTTAGCAATCGCTAAACCAACTCCGAGAGGTTATTGACCACGCCGAAGCACAATCAACCTGACCACAAAGGTCTATTCCTGCAAGCAATCGAAGAACAAGCAAGAATATGATAAAAGCAATCTGAATATTGCGAGTATGTATGAAGTATTGATAAAGGTGGGGATCCGTAAGCGGTCTTGGTCTGGTCGTTGGACACAAACGAAGTACACGAAGTTGCAATGGCTAACTTTTAACTAAACAAATCCCCCGGAAAAGCTACTAGATGGATCTACTTATATAGGAGCAAGGGGTGGCGGCCAAGGAGGTGCGAGGACATCCCAAGGAAGCCTAAAACTAAATCTAGGTCGTACAAGGCCAATGGGCCCAAGTGGAGGTGATGTAACACCTTTGGACTTGAAGTTTGACTCGGATTCTGCTGCAACATCAGATTGTTTCGTCCACAACTCAACGCTCCGGACGAATTTGAAGGTGATTCCAATTGGGTTGGAAAGTGCACGAAATCTAGTTTCCAACAAAAAAAGAATCACCCAATTCGGAGTCCGTATGAAAAACTTGTGTGCGTTTTGAGTCAGGTATGTCTGTGCAGTCCGAATCTGAATCCAGAACGTGAGAGACTTGGACTCTATCTTCTCTTGGGCCAAAAGTGACGTGAGAGAACTTTTTGGACAGCAAATAAATATCTCTTTCTCCCTTATCTTCATATGTGGATTGTACAAATGTCCCATACACCTGCAATTAGACAAAACACAAAAGTGTGTGAAGTATTTTTGTTCTGGATAACATAAATAGATTATTGAATAGTTTGCACTAGAAATCACCTGACAAATATGCATATATGCAATATTTTTGGTCATATCCAAGGTAGTCATGTCCTCATCATTGAGCCCCGCACGACAGCGCCACCGCGCCGCCATGGGACGGCCGTGCCGCCTCCGGCCTCCTCTGCCCCCTTCCCCAAGAAGCTTCTCCCCTCCCCTATAAAGCCGCCGCCGCCACGTTCCTCTCCTCCTTGCCGCTCGCGCCGCCTCGCCTCGCCCGCATCTTACCGCCGCCGCCGCAGCG
>NC_057803.1:246511923-246561686 GCF_018294505.1 Triticum aestivum
CGCCCGCTGCTGCTGCACCGCGCGTCGCCCCGCGCCGCTACACCCCTTGCTGCGCTGCTCGCCCACGCCGCATCGCCGCCGCACTTCCCGCGCAGAGCCGCCGCCCGCTGCTCGCCGCCTCGACACCGAGCCGCCGTCGTTCGCCGACATTGACCGGAAAGGTAAAACCGCCCCGGTCCGGTTTTATTTAGGCTACAGTTTATTTTCGGTTCTTAAAAAAACCCGATCAGTTGGTTATCCAGCGGGCGTTCGCTATTTAGGGTTCAGTAGCGAACGGTTTTCGTCTTATAGGCTTCCGCAGTGAACGTTCGCTATTTAGTATTTTCTTTTATTTCAGTTTTCGGCCAGGGACCCGTTTGTGAATAAATTATTTGTAGAATAGCCCCTGATCTTCAAAACACTATAACTTTTTGCTCGTTAGTCGGAATTAGACGAAACCAACGCCCACGTCTTCGTTATGATCCCCTCTATCCAGTAATCCAACTCAAACATGTTTTTGAGAATTTTAAAATTTGAATTAGATCAGATTTGAATTCAAACTTCGTTTGATCATAACTTGAGCTTCGTAGCTCCGTTTGAGTTGATTCATTTTGGAAATCGAAGCTCTTGACCTAAACATTCTAATAAGGCTAAATTCACATAATTTTGGTACTGTTAGAAAATGTTTTATGTTGCAAGAGTTATTTGCTTAGTTTTGAAGTTTTCTGAATTGTCTTCTTCGTTCTTTCTGATCTTTTGAGTGATTGCTTATGTGTGGTTACTATTGCTTGCTTACGATAGATTGACCGGAGTGTGGCGAGTAGAACTATCAAGAGTTTTGAGTGCGAATCATCTTCATCAACATTGCAGGCAAGTTCACACTTTGATCATATCCCTTTTCATACCCAGTTGTATTGCATTAGATCAATCCTCAAACATTGCATGATTAGGATCTAATTAAATTGTGGGTATTGGGAAGTAGTTGATGAGGTAGGAACCTATTGCCCTGCATTCAAACCTTGGGAGTTACTATTACGTTATGCTTATAGTGCCATGCTATGCTCGTAGACGTGGATTGGATTTTGAGAGTATTCATGACAGATGTGAGATTGTAATTAATGATTTACTTAAGGTGGCAACTTAAACACACATCTGGGTGGATTGAGGCACCGGGTTATTCCAGGATTGCCTGTCTAGGCACCTGGGTAGATCAGGATTGCCTGTTTTTTTTGACCACCACCCAGGCTCAAAGGGGTCATGAGATTATTCATACTAGAAAGTTCCGTGTGCAGCCACAAGCTATTATGGGCTCTAGCATAGTTGACTAAGTCGTGCGAACTCTTACAGTGGTAGACTAGCAGATGTAGGGGATGTAGGTGGTACGGTCTACCCATCGTAAGGTGCTAGCGCTTCAGAAAGACTGTCTCGGTCATCCGTTTCTCAAACACCATGTAGTGCGAGAAATCCAACGGAGGAGATCGAGTCTTGTGGGGAAAAGTGCGCAAACCTCTACAGAGTATATAAATTATCATGATTAGCCGTGTCCCCGGTTATGGATGTTTTGAGTATCGAGTACTTGGATTATCATGTGAATCTCATCATGTTACTCTAAATTAATTTTGTTGGGTTTATTGATGCTACTTAATTGGGATTGAGAATGCTGTCAACCATTCTCAATGTTCAACAACCACCATGATAGTTAAATAAAATATATTCCTTTGCAGTAGGGAAAATTGGCTTTTCGCAAAAACTATAACCATAGAGCTATTCCACCAGCCAAATATGCATGTAGTGAT
Organism: Triticum aestivum; assembly: GCF_018294505.1. Classification (NCBI taxonomy): domain Eukaryota; kingdom Viridiplantae; phylum Streptophyta; class Magnoliopsida; order Poales; family Poaceae; genus Triticum; species Triticum aestivum. The sequence continues at coordinate 246,513,699 of NC_057803.1, forward strand.
AGCCTTTGTTCATCATTCTCTATGGTGTGAATTTGCCAGTACATTCAATATACTGACCGTTTGTGGCTGCAACGTCTCATGTTGCAGGATTTCTTACGACGAGTAAGTGATACGTTAGGGTTACGATTTCTACACTCAACTTTGCCGTTGGTGTTGATGGGAATCCACAACCTTGTTACTTCCGCTATTTTGGATTGAGGTAATAGTATTTTATGTTACTTATACATGTGATTTACCTCTGTTATCAATCCTCAAGTACTGTGTGTGTCAGCATAGCGATCGAGGGATGAGACTTAAGCACAGAGACTTGATCCATTCGGGTCGGGTCGCTACAAAAACGGTTCGAATAATAACTGGGCCATGGTGTGATGTCATGCTGTTAAAACGTGTCAGCATATTAGATTTTGGAAATGTTATTCTCTCTGCAGTGGTATATGGAACTTATTTTGCAGGGTCGGACACTATCCTTGCATTCAAACTCTTCCATGGTGTACTCGGGGGAGGAACCCGCCTTGCAATGCCGAAGACAACACTGCGCGCCGGACTCATCCTCATTGAAGCCTGGTTCAGGGGCTACTAAGGGAGTCCTGGATTAGGAGGTCTCCGGACAGCCGGACTATATCCTTTGGCCGGACTGTTGGACTATGAAGATACAAGATTGAAGACTTCGTCCCGTGTCCATATGGGACTCTACTTGGCGTGAAAGGCAAGCTAGGCAATATGGATATGTATATCTCCTCCTTTGTAACCAACCTTGTGTAACCCTAGCCCCCTCCGGTGTCTATATAAACCGGAGGGTTTTAGTCCGTAGGACAACATACAATCATACCATAGGCTAGCTTCTAGGGGTTAGCCTCTCTGATCTCGTGGTAGATCAACTCTTGTAATACTCATATCATTAAGAACAATCAAGCAGGACCTAGGGTATTACCTCCATCAAGAGGGCCCAAACCTGGGTAAACATTGTGTCCCCTGCCTCCGGTTACCATCCGCCTTACACGCACAATTCGGGACCCCCTACCCGAGATTCGCCGGTTTTGACACCGACACTAGGTACAGGCAAAGGCATATATAAACCATGAGGATTTAGTCGTGACTTAGCTTTTTGACATTTAGTGTAGCGAGCAACAAAACACTCAACATCCCATCTCATCTTTGGCCAAAAGAAATGTGTAGCAAGTATATCCTCCGTCTTCTTGACGCCAAAATGTCCCATTAATCCTCCTCCATGCGCCTCCTACAACAACAAAAGACGAACGGAGCTAGCTGGAATGCATAGCTTGTTAGCACGAAACACACATCCATCGTTAAGAACGAACTTGTTCCAAGTTCTCCCTTCCTTACAATTCTGCAATACATCTTTCAATTCAGCATCATGCACATATTGATCTTTGATGGTCTCCAAACCAAATATTTTAAATTCAAGTTGTGAAAGCATTGTATAATGACGAGACAATGCATCAGCAATAACATTTTCTTTACCCTTCTTGTGTTTAATGACATAAGGGAAAGTCTCAATGAATTCAACCCATTTAGCATGTCCATGGTTCAGTTTTGCTTGGCTTTTAATGTGTTTCAAAGATTCATGATCAGAATGTATAACAAATTCCTTGGGCCATAAATAATGTTGCCATGTTACTAAGGTTCGAACAAGAGCATATAATTCTTTATCATAAGTAGAATAGTTCAGACTAGGCCCACTCAATTTTTCAGAAAAGTATGCAACAGGTTTGCCATCTTGTAATAACACACCTCCTAATCCAATTACACTAGCATCACATTCAAGCTCAAAAGTCTTATTAAAATCAGGAAGTTGGAGTAAAGGAGCATGTGTCAACTTATCTTTCAATACCGTGAAGGCTTCTTCTTGTGCGGTGCTCCAAACAAAGGCACATCCTTCTTTGTAAGCTCGTTGAGAGGTGCAACGATGGGGCTGAAATCTCTCACAAAACTCCTATAGAAACTAGCGAGGCCAAAGAAACTCCTCACTTGTGTGACCATTTTGGGCTGCGGCCAACTCTCAATAGCTTCAATCTTGGCTTTATCAACTTTAATTCCCTATGGAGTAACAACATAGACAAGAAAAGATACTCGGTCGGTGCAAAAGGTGCACTTTCCAAGGTTACCAAACAAACATGCATCAAGTAGAGCAATAAAAACAACACGTAAATGTTCCAAATGTTCCTCCAAAGATTTGCTATAAATCAATATGTCATCAAAGTAAACTACCGCAAATCGTCCAATGAAAGCACGTAAAACTTCGTTCATTAATCTCATGAAAGTACTAGGTGCATTAGTTAACCCAAAAGGCATGACTAACCACTCATATAATCCAAACTAATTTTTAAATGCTGTTTTCCATTCATCTCCCAATTTCATACGAATTTGATGGTATCCACTACGCAAATCAACTTTGGAGAATATTGTAGAGCCACTCAATTCATCAAGCATATCATCTAGCCTAGGAATAGGATGACGATAACGAATAGTAATATTATTAATGCCTCTACAATCAACGCACATACGCGATGTACCATCCTTTTTCAGGACTAAAATGATAGGAACAGTACAAGGACTAAGGGATTCGCGTATATAACCTTTGTCGAGCAGTTCTTGTACTTGACGCATAATCTCCTTCGTCTCCTCTGGATTGGTACGATATGGTGCACGGTTGGGTAATGATGCACCGGGAATTAAGTCAATTTGATGCTCAATCCCTCGAATAGGTGGTAATCCCGGTGGCACATCCTGTGGAAAGACGTCAGCGAACTCCTGCAAAATGTTAGTGATAGTAGGAGGCAAAGAGGAAGGCACATCCTCGAATGAAAATAATGCCTATTTGCACACAAAAGCATAGCAAACAAATTTGCTAAAATCTAGATCATCAATATCAGATTTGGTGGCAAGTAAACATGCACTTTTCAATTTAATTTCAGAAGCGACACTAGATGGTTTATTATTATGCTTCATTCGTTGCTCAAATTCTTTTGGCACAATCTGATTTTCACTCTTACTTTTCTCCTGTTTTGCTTTATTAGCTCTATTAATATCATCTTTCAAAATGGAATCAGGAGTCATAGGTAGCAAAGTAATATTTTTATCCTTATGAACAAGAGTATACTGATTGTTTCTACCATGGTGTACAGATTTTTTATCAAATTTCCATGGTATACCAAGTAATAAGGAACATGCTTGCATAGGTACCACATCACAATCAACATAATCAGCATATGTAGAGATACTAAAATGCACACGAACAGTACGTGTTACCTTAACCTTGCCGCTGTTGTTGAACCATTGGATGTAGTAAGGATGTGGATGTGGTCTTGTGGTGAGAGAAAGCTTCTCCACCATCTCCATGCTAGCCAAGTTATTGTAGCTCCCTCCATCTATGATGATGCGAACAGAATGTTCCTTCACAACTCCCTTTGTATGGAACAAATTATGCCTCTGATTTTGCTCAGCTTGTGTAACCTGCACACTCAAAACACGTTGAGCAACTAAACATTCATACCTGTCAGCATCTTCGGCAGCCATGTATTGTGTCTCATGATCAGAATCATCTCCACCGTGTTCTTCATGTGTAATAAGAGCCAATGTCTCCTCATCATAATCACTAGCGGACTCATAGCCACCATCCTCAGTAACAATCATCACACGCTGAGATTTGCATTCTCTCGCAAAATGTCCTCTTCCCTTACAATGATGACAAATAATATCACTTGTGTGCCCTGTTGATGCCATGGAAGAAGAAGAGCTATGTGCAGGCCCAATAGGTGTGCTCTTGGCAGATAGTGGTGGTTGTGCTTGCTTTCTTGTATCATGGCTGGAGGTGGCACCTGATGGAGGTGCTGGTGCGGTGGATGTAGAGGATGCACGTGGTGTCCATGATGAAGATCGACCTGCAGAAAAGTTAGTTCGCGCCAATGCCTGTCGATACTGCACTTCATGTTCAGCTTTACAAGCAAGATGGAATAAACAAGTGATATTAGTATAATCCTTATACTCTAGAATGGTCTGAATCTCTTTATTTAATCCACCCATAAAATGTGCAAGCATAGCTTCATTCTCCTCAACAATACCACATCTAATCATGCCAGTTTGTAATTCCTGATAATATTCTTCTACAGAATTTTTTTCCTTGTCTTAAACGCTGCAATTTTTGAAGTAATTCACATTGATAATATGGTGGAACCCAACGAGTATGCATAGCAGTTTTCAAAGCGGCCCAAGTAGCTAGAATAGGATATAATCTACAATGTTCAGACCACCAAACACATGCAAAATTAGTGAAAGCACAAACAGCGGCAGGATCACGTCTCACCTCGGGATATTGTAAACATGTAAAACGTTGTTCAGTTTCTAAATCCCAAGTAAGATATATATCAGGAACATATCTACCCTCAAATGGTGGAATATTCTATTTCAGTTTAGGGAGATGGTCATGATCTCGTACCTCAGGGGGAGCCCTACCATTACCATTATTTGCATGTGGACGACCTGGTGGGTGTGGTGCTGGTGGTTGCACGTAGTTCTGATTTTGATCAACCTCATCCTCGTAATCTCCCGCAAAATCATCCTCCTCCGCATCAGCAGCAGGAGCCACAGAAGTATCAACAGCAGCACCAACTGTTTGGCCAGGCGCAAGAGGGAGATGGCTCGCTCGGTGGAGGGCTGTTTCGCAACGTCGAGGTAGTCGTTGTTGTTGGTTGTTGGTTGTTGTTGTTGTTGTTGTTGTTGTTGTTGTTGTTGTTGTTGTTGTTGTTGTTGTTGTTGTTGTTGTTGTTGTTGTTGTTGTTGTTGTTGTTGTTGTTGTTTGTTGCAGAGGTGCGTTATGTGCAGCCGGTGGTAGTGGTGGAAGGCATATGAGCAATTCATTAAACTTGCTATCGAGCTTTGTTTCGAACGTCTTGTCCATGCCATCTATCTTCTCCATGGCCTCTTCAAATCTGTTTAGCACATCTTGCACCTGTCCACTTATCATTTGCTGAAACTTATCATGCAACTCCTTGTTCATCATGTTCTCCTAGTCAGTCTCGTCGGCTTGTGATCCTGCCATGGTTAGCAGCAATAGAAACACACAAGAATATGAACCTACAGACTACTAACAAGAGGTGGTGGCGGGTGTCACAAATCCATCAAGCAAATCTCAAATTCTTACCAGTTCTTACCCAGCAGCAGGCGGTGATCGGCAACCGTCGTAGTCAAAACACTCAAAAGCTTGGATAGAGTGATTACCAGGGAGAGTCAAATGCACGACGTAGATGTATGTGGAGCTTGGAAGGCTTATAATATGGTAGCAAAAAGGGTCAGCAATAATCAATTCAGAGATGCAAAGTTGAATAAACGCTCAACGACGGTATTTTGCTGGTCCTAGGCTAGACCGTGCTAGAGGCGCGAGCCTAGAACACTAACAAAATCACGACGCTGCACGTAAACAAGGGAAAAGCACACTTTGGAACTTTTTTCGCTCTGTTTTTTTTTGCGCTCCTCTTTTTTTTGCGAAAAATCACTATAATGGCGAGTGTCTCAAAACTCTTCCCTCGTCAAACGGACAGGATGGGCACGAAATTTTGTCTTGACTTTTTTTTGGAAATCAGGGCAGCGACGATGAAAAAGTGCGACAAAAAATCACTATGATGGCACGTGGCTCAAAAGACTTAGAAAAGCCTAAAAATAGGATAGGGAAAAATTGGTCACCGAAATTTTGGCCTAAAAACCGCGCGAGGGTCTCCAGACTCTTTTTTTTCCGAGACCTACTTAGGCAAGGAAACACAAAACGAAAACTAGATGGATCTCGAAAACAAACCTAATATGATAAGAACTCGGACTAGTGGTGGACAGGCATATGTATATGTGGACTCGGATTGGTGGTGGACATGCAGATGTATATGTGGACTCGGATTGGCGGTGGACGGGCCCGTATATGTGGACTCCGATTGGTGGTGGACAGGCAGATGTATATGTGGACTCGGATTGGCGGTGGACGGGCGGATGTATATGTGGACTCAGATTGGTGGTGGACAGGCGGATGTATATGGCAGCGGTAAGGAATATGTTGGTGGTGGTGGTATGTGGTAGGAACGATGACGATGGTGCGGCGGCGACGTGACAACTTGTGAACAGAACTCGAAACTCTAAAGGAAACTAGACGCTAAGACTAGCAACTAGACACGACGATGCAACCGCAAATTCAACAATGCAAAACCCTAAAAATATTATGCAAATGCTCAGATTGGTTCGGATATGATGACCTAACCCTAATTTTTTTGGCTTTTTTGTGGACTGTAGGTATGAAGAACAGACTCAATCTAAACTATGAAAAACTATAAAATCTCACCGAGCAACCTGGAAATCTGATACCACTTGATAGAGGCGAGGGTGTCCCGATGTTCCGATGATATGGTGGCTATCGCTTTCTGTGGGAGTCTGATAGAGGCAAAGGTGTCCCGTCTTTCGATGAGATGATGGATATCGCTTTGGTGGCAGTCGACTTTGACGATCCGACTACGAACGTGCGAGGACGTCGCGCCTTAGCAATCGCTAAACCAACTCCGAGAGGTTATTGACCACGCCGGAGCACGATCAACCTGACCACGAGGGTCTATTTCCTGCGAGCAAACGAAGAACAAGCAAGAAACTGAGATTGCAATATGGATATTGCGAATATAAGATGAAAGCTTTATTGATCAAGGTGGGGTTCTGTGACGCCTTTGTCTGGTCGTTGAACACAAACGAAGTACGCGAAGTTGCAGCTATGGCGAACTTTTAATCTAAACAAAACCCAAAGTCTAAACGATGCCCTAAGGGCTGTATATATGGAGGAAGAGGGGGGGAATTTCGTGGCCCTTGGTGGAGGGGTCCGAAATCAACCCTATCTCTTGTTTCCCCACACATACGGACTCTAAAAATAGCCTATACTTATGTATTTCGAAATTACATGGGCCTGGCCCAATAATAAGGTGACGCAGCACCTAAAATAGCCTCGGGACGAAATTTATGAAGTGGCATCTTGTATATTTCGTCCAAGGCTTCATGTACCCATTATGGTGGCTTCAAAGTCCTGAAATCATCACTTGTAACTCCGTTCTTGTTCCCCTTGCGCATGCCATCATCTCCATGCTTGTTCTTGCTCCAATGTTCATCCTTCTCCAAGCTAGGCCCTTCATTTGTAAGCAAAACAAATGTATCCAATTTAGGCAGCATCATATTCTCATGAACATTAGAATCATTACCAAGAAACGAAAGTACCTGATAATTTAGTTGGCGTGCACGAGCTCTAGTAATTGGTCCAGTATGTATAGCAGCAGGGGCTGTGGGTGTAACAATTGTATTGATGTCCTCATCATCCTCCCCTTCTTGAAATGAAGTCGTCCTCGACGGAAGTTCATCTTCCTCACCCACATAATGCTTCAAATCTGCAATGTTAAAAGTGGGACTAACCCCAAAATCTGCAGGCAACTCAAGTTTATATGCATTATCATTTATTTTCTCTAACACCTTAAAGGGACCATCAGCACGTGGCATTAGCTTTGATTTGCGCAAATCAGGAAATCTATTCTGCATTACATCTTTAAAATCAGCATCATGCACATATTGATCTTTGATGGTCTCCAAACCAAATATTTTGAAGTCAAGTTGTGAAAGCATAGTATAGCGACGAGACAATGCATCAGCAATAACATTTTCTTTTCCCTTCTTGTGTTTAATGACATAAGGGAAAGTCTCAATGAATTCAACCCATTTAGCATGTCTACGATTCAGTTTAGCTTGACTTTTAATATGTTTCAAAGATTCATGATCAGAATGTATAACAAACTCTTTGGGCCATAAATAATGTTGCCATGTTTCTAAAGTCCGAACAAGAGCATATAATTCTTTATCATAAGTAGAATAATTCAGACTAGGCCCACTCAATTTTTCAGAAAAGTATGCAACAGGTTTGCCATCTTGTAATAACACACCTCCTAATCCAATTCCACTAGCATCACATTCAAGCTCAAAAGTCTTATTAAAATCAGGAAGTTGGAGTAAAGGAGCATGTGTCAACTTATCTTTCAATACCGTGAAGGCTTCTTCCTGTTCGGTACCCCAAACAAAAGGCACATCCTTCTTTGTAAGCTCGTTGAGAGGTGCAGCAATGGTGCTGAAATCTCTCACAAAACGCCTATAGAATCCAGCGAGGCCAAGAAAACTCCTCACTTGTGTGACCGTTTTGGGCTGCGGCCAACTCTCAATAGCTTCAATCTTGGCTTTGTCAACTTCAATTCCCTGTGGAGTAACAACATAGCCAAGAAAAGATACTCGGTCGGTGCAAAAGGTGCACTTCCCAAGGTTACCAAACAAACGTGCATCACGTAGAGCAATAAAAACAGCACGTAAATGTCCCAAATGTTCTTCCAAAGATCTGCTATAAATCAGTATGTCATCAAAGTAAACTACCACAAATCGTCCAATGAAAGCACGTAAAACTTCGTTCATTAATCTCATGAAAGTACTAGGTGCATTAGTTAACCCAAAAGGCATGACTAACCACTCATATAATCCAAACTTAGTTTTGAATGCTGTTTTCCATTCATCTCCCAATTTCATACGAATTTGATGGTATCCACTACGTAAATCAACTTTGGAGAATATTGTAGAGCCACTCAATTCATCAAGCATATCATCTAGCCTAGGAATAGGATGACGATAACGAATAGTAATATTATTAATGCCTCTACAATCAACACACATACGTGATGTACCATCCTTTTTCGGCACTAGAATAATAGGAACAGCACAAGGACTAAGGGATTCGTGTATATAACCTTTGTCGAGAAGCTCTTGTACTTGACGCATAATCTCCTTTGTCTCCTCTGGATTGGTACGGTATGGTGCACGGTTTGGCAGTGAAGCACCGGGAATTAAGTCAATTTGATGCTCAATCCCTCGAATAGGCGGTAATCCCGGTGGCACGTCTTGTGGAAAGACGTCAGCGAACTCCTGCAAAATGTTAGTGACAGCAGGAGGCAAAGAGGAAGGCACGTCCTCGAATGAAAATAATGCCTCTTTGCACACAAAAGCATAGCAAACAGATTTGCTGAAATCTAGCTCATCAATATCAGATTTGGTGGCCAATAAACATGCACTTTTCAATTTAATTTCAGAAGCAACACTAGATGGTTTATTATTAGGCTTCATTTGTTGCTCAAATTCTTTTGCCACAATCTGATTTTCACTCTTATTCGTCTCCTGTTTTGCTTTATTAGCTCTATTAATATCATCTTTCAAAATGGAATCAGGAGTCATAGGAAGCAAAGTAATATTTTTATCCTTATGAACAAGAGTATATTGATTGTTTCTACCATGGTGTACAGAATTTTTATCAAATTGCCATGGTCTACCAAGTAATAAGGAACATGCTTGCATAGGTACCACATCACAATCAACATAATCAGCATATGTAGAGATACTAAAATGCACACGAACAGTACGTGTTACCTTAACCTTGCCGCTGTTGTTGAACCATTGGATGTAGTAAGGATGTGGATGTGGTCTTGTGGTGAGAGAAAGCTTCTCCACCATCTCCATGCTAGCCAAGTTGTTGCAGCTCCCTCCGTCTATGATGACGCGCACAGAACGTTCCTTCACAATCCCTTGGTATGGAACAAATTGTGCCTCTGATTTTGCTCAGCTTGTGTGACCTGCACACTCAAAACACGTTGAGCAACTAAACATTCATACCTGTCAGCGTCTTCAGGAGCCATGTATTGCGTCTCATGATCAGAATCATCTCCACCATGTTCTTCACGTGTAATAAGAGCCAAAGTCTCCTCATCATAGTCACTAGCGGACTCATATCCACCATCCGCGGTAGCAATCATCACACGCGGAGATTTGCATTCTCTCGCATAATGACCTCCTCCCTTACAACGACGACAAATAATATCACTTGTGTGCCCTGTTGATGCCATGGAAGAAGAAGAACGCTGTGCAGGCCCCGCAGGTGCGCTCTTGGCAGATAATGGTGGTTGTGCCTGTTTTCTTGTATCACGGCTGGAGGTGGCACCGGATGGAGGTGCTGGTGCAGTTGAAGTAGAAGATGCACGTGGTGTCCATGATGAAGGTCGGCCTGCAGAAAAGTTAGTTCGCCCCAATGCTTGTCGATCCTGCACTTCACGTTCAGCTTTACAAGCAAGATGGAATAAACGAGTGATATTAGTATACTCCTTATAGTCTAGAATGGTCTGAATCTCTCTATTTAATTGATAGCGGCGAGGGTCCCGATCTTTCGATGAGATGATGGATATCGCTTTGGTGGAAGTCGACTTTGACGATCCGACTACGAACGTGCGAGGACGTCGCGCCTTAGCAATCGCTAAACCAACTCCGAGAGGTTATTGACCACGCCGGAGCACGATCAACCTGACCACGAGGGTCTGTTTCCTGCGAGCAAACGAAGAACAAGCAAGAAACTAAGATTGCAATCTGGATATTGCGAATATAAGATGAAAGCTTTATTGATCAAGGTGGGGTTCTGTGACGCCTTTGTCTGGTCGTTGAACACAAACGAAGTACGCGAAGTTGCAGCTATGGCGAACTTTTAATCTAAACAAAACCCAAAGTCTAAACGATGCCCTAAGGGCTGTATATATGGAGGAAGAGGGGGGAATTTCGTGGCCCTTGGTGGAGGGGTCCGAAATCAACCCTATCTCTTGTTTCACCACACATACGGACTCTAAAAATAGCCTATACTTATGTATTTCGAAATTACATGGGCCTGGCCCAATAATAAGGTGACGCAGCACCTAAAATAGCCTCGGGACGAAATTTATGAAGTGGCATCTTGTATATTTCGTCCAAGGCTTCATGCACCCATTATGGTGGCTTCAAAGTCCTGAAATCATCACTTGTAACTCCGTTCTTGTTCTTGCTCCAATGTTCATCCTTCTCCAAGCTAGGCCCTTCATTTGTAAGCAAAACAAATGTATCCAATTTAGGCAGCATCATATTCTCATGAACATTAGAATCATTACCAAGAAACAAAAGTACCTGGTAATTTAGTTGGCGTGCACGAGCTCTAGTAATTGGTCCAGTATGTATAGCAGCAGGGGTTGTGGGTGTAACAATTGTATTGATGTCCTCATCATCCTCCCCTTCTTGAAATGAAGTCGTCCTCGACGGAAGTTCATCTTCGTCACCCAAATAAGGCTTCAAATCTGCAATGTTAAAAGTGGGACTAACCCCAAAATCTGCAGGCAGCTCAAGTTTATATGCATTATCATTTATTTTCTCTAACACCTTAAAGGGACCATCAGCACGTGGCATTAGCTTTGATTTGCGCAAATCAGGAAATCTATCCTTACGCAAATGTAACCAAACAAGATCTCCAGGTGCAAACACAACATGTTTTCTACCCTTATCTCCAGCAAGTTTATATTTAGCATTCATACGCTCAATGTTTTCCTTAGTTAACTCATGCATTTTTAAAATCAATTCAGCATGTTGGTTAGCATCAAAATTAACCTTCTCCGAAGATGGAAGAGGCAACAAATCAATAGGTGCACGAGGTAGGAAACCATACACAACTTCAAAAGGGCACATCTTAGTAGTAGAATGCAATGAACGATTATAAGCAAATTCAATATGAGGCAAGCATTCCTCCCACATTTTCTTATTATTCTTCAAAACAGCCCTAAGCATAGTAGACAACGTTCTATTGACTACTTCAGTTTGTGATAGAGGCAAAGGTGTCCCGTCTTTCGATGAGATGGAGGATTTCGCTTTGGTGGAAGTCGACTTTGACGATCCGACTACGAACGTGCGAGGACGTCGCGCCTTAGCAATCGCTAAACCAACTCCGAGAGGTTATTGACCACGCCGGAGCACGATCAACCTGACCACGAAGGTCTGTTTCCTGCGAGCAAACGAAGAACAAGCAAGAAACTAAGATTGCAATCTGGATATTGCGAATATAAGATGAAAGCTTTATTGATCAAGGTGGGGTTCTGTGACGCCTTTGTCTGGTCGTTGAACACAAACGAAGTACGCGAAGTTGCAGCTATGGCGAACTTTTAATCTAAACAAAACCCAAAGTCTAAACGATGCCCTAAGGGCTGTATATATGGAGGAAGAGGGGGGGAATTTCGTGGCCCTTGGTGGAGGGGTCCGAAATCAACCCTATCTCTTGTTTCCCCACACATACGGACTCTAAAAATAGCCTATACTTATGTATTTTGAAATTACATGGGCCTGGCCCAATAATAAGGTGACGCAGCACCTAAAATAGCCTCGGAACGAAATTTATGAAGTGGCGTCTTGTATATTTCGTCCAAGGCTTCATGCACCCATTATGGTGGCTTCAAAGTCCTGAAATCATCACTTGTAACTCCGTTCTTGTTTCCCTTGCGCATGCCATCATCTCCATGCTTGTTCTTGCTCCAATGTTCATCCTTCTCCAAGCTAGGCCCTTCATTTGTAAGCAAAACAAATGTATCCAATTTAGGCAGCATCATATTCTCATGAACATTAGAATCATTACCAAGAAACGAAAGTACCTGGTAATTTAGTTGGCGTGCACGAGCTCTAGTAATTGGTCCAGTATGTATAGCAGCAGGGGCTGTGGGTGTAACAATTGTATTGATGTCCTCATCAGTAAATGTTCCAAATGTTCTTCCAAAGATCTGCTATAAATCAATATGTCATCAAAGTAAACTACCACAAATCGTCCAATGAAAGCACGTAAAACTTCGTTCATTAATCTCATGAAAGTACTAGGTGCATTAGTTAACCCAAAAGGCATGACTAACCACTCATATAATCCAAACTTAGTTTTAAATGCTGTTTTCCATTCATCTCCCAATTTCATACGAATTTGATGGTAGCCACTACGCAAATCAACTTTGGAGAATATTGTAGAGCCACTCAATTCATCAAGCATATCATCTAGCCTAGGAATAGGATGACGATAACGAATAGTAATATTATTAATGCCTCTACAATCAACACACATACGTGATGTACCATCCTTTTTCGGCACTAGAATAATAGGAACAGCACAAGGACTAAGGGATTCGCGTATATAACCTTTGTCGAGAAGCTCTTGTACTTGACGCATAATCTCCTTCGTCTCCTCTGGATTGGTACGGTATGGTGCACGGTTTGGCAGTGAAGCACCGGGAATTAAGTCGATCTGATGCTCAATCCCTCGAATAGGCGGTAATCCCGGTGGCACGTCTTGTGGAAAAACGTCAGCGAACTCCTGCAAAATGTTAGTGACAGCAGGAGGCAAAGAGGAAGGCACGTCCTCGAATGAAAATAATGCCTCTTTACACACAAAAGCATAGCAAACAGATTTGCTGAAATCTAGCTCATCAATATCAGATTTGGTGGCAAATAAACATGCACTTTTCAATTTAATTTCAGAAGCAACACTAGATGGTTTATTATTAGGCTTCATTTGTTGCTCAAATTCTTTTGCCACAATCTGATTTTCACTCTTATTCTTCTCCTGTTGTGCTTTATTAGCTCTATTAATATCATCTTTCAGAATGGAATCAGGAGTCATAGGAAGCAAAGTAATATTTTTATCCTTATGAACAAGAGTATAGTGATTGTTTCTACCATGGTGTACAGAATTTTTATCAAATTGCCATGGTCTACCAAGTAATAAGGAACATGCTTGCATAGGTACCACATCACAATCAACATAATCAGCATATGTAGAGATACTAAAATGCACACAAACAGTACGTGTTACCTTAACCTTGCCGCTGTTGTTGAACCATTGGATGTAGTAAGGATGTGGATGTGGTCTTGTGGTGAGAGAAAGCTTCTCCACCATCTCCATGCTAGCCAAGTTGTTGCAGCTCCCTCCGTCTATTATGACGCGCACAGAACGTTCCTTCACAACTCCCTTGGTATGGAACAAATTGTGCCTCTGATTTTGCTCAGCTTGTGTGACCTGCACACTCAAAACACGTTGAGCAACTAAACATTCATACCTGTCAGCGTCTTCAGGAGCCATGTATTGCGTCTCATGATCTAGTCTAGGAAAAACTGGAAATTCTCACCGAGCAACCTGAAAACTGATACCACTTGATAGAGGCAAAGGTGTCCCGTCTTTCGATGAGATGATGGATATCGCTTTGGTGGAAGTCGACTTTGACGATCCGACTACGAACGTGCAAGGACGTCGCGCCTTAGCAATCGCTAAACCAACTCCGAGAGGTTATTGACCACGCCGGAGCACGATCAACCTGACCACGAGGGTCTGTTTCCTGCGAGCAAACGAAGAACAAGCAAGAAACTAAGATTGCAATCTGGATATTGCGAATATAAGATGAAAGCTTTATTGATCAAGGTGGGGTTCTGTGACGCCTTTGTCTGGTCGTTGAACACAAACGAAGTACGCGAAGTTGCAGCTATGGCGAACTTTTAATCTAAACAAAACCCAAAGTCTAAACGATGCCCTAAGGGCTGTATATGTGGAGGAAGAGGGGGGGAATTTCGTGGCCCTTGGTGGAGGGGTCCGAAATCAACCCTATCTCTTGTTTCCCCACACATACGGACTCTAAAAATAGCCTATACTTATGTATTTCGAAATTACATGGGCCTGGCCCAATAATAAGGTGACGCAGCACCTAAAATAGCCTCGGGACGAAATTTATGAAGTGGCGTCTTGTATATTTCGTCCAAGGCTTCATGCACCCATTATGGTGGCTTCAAAGTCCTGAAATCATCACTTGTAACTCCGTTCTTGTTTCCCTTGCGCATGCCATCATCTCCATGCTTGTTCTTGCTCCAATGTTCATCCTTCTCCAAGCTAGGCCCTTCATTTGTAAGCAAAACAAATGTATCCAATTTAGGCAGCATCATATTCTCATGAACATTATAATCATTACCAAGAAACGAAAGTACCTGGTAATTTAGTTGGCGTGCACGAGCTCTAGTAATTGGTCCAGTATGTATAGCAGCAGGGGCTGTGGGTGTAACAATTGTATTGATGTCCTCATCACATAGTATAGCGACGAGACAATGCATCAGCAATAACATTTTCTTTTCCCTTCTTGTGTTTAATGACATAAGGGAAAGTCTCAATGAATTCAACCCATTTAGCATGTCTACGATTCAGTTTAGCTTGACTTTTAATATGTTTCAAAGATTCATGATCAGAATGTATAACAAATTCTTTGGGCCATAAATAATGTTGCCATGTTTCTAAAGTCCGAACAAGAGCATATAATTCTTTATCATAAGTAGAATAATTCAGACTAGGCCCACTCAATTTTTCAGAAAAGTATGCAACAGGTTTGCCATCTTGTAATAACACACCTCCTAATCCAATTCCACTAGCATCACATTCAAGCTCAAAAGTCTTATTAAAATCAGGAAGTTGGAGTAAAGGAGCATGTGTCAACTTATCTTTCAATACCGTGAAGGCTTCTTCCTGTGCGGTACCCCAAAGAAAAGGCACATCTTTCTTTGTAAGCTCATTGAGAGGTGCAGCAATGGTGCTGAAATCTCTCACAAAACGCCTATAGAATCCAGCGAGGCCAAGAAAACTCCTCACTTGTGTGACCGTTTTGGGTTGCGGCCAACTCTCAATAGCTTCAATCTTAGCTTTATCAACTTCAATTCCCTGTGGAGTAACAACATAGCCAAGAAAAGATACTCGGTCGGTGCAAAAGGTGCACTTCCCAAGGTTACCAAACAAACGTGCATCACGTAGAGCAATAAAAACAGCACGTAAATGTTCCAAATGTTCTTCCAAAGATCTGCTATAAATCAATATGTCATCAAAGTAAACTACCACAAATCGTCCAATGAAAGCACGTAAAACTTCGTTCATTAATCTCATGAAAGTACTAGGTGCATTAGTTAACCCAAAAGGCATGACTAACCACTCATATAATCCAAACTTAGTTTTGAATGCTGTTTTCCATTCATCTACCAATTTCATACGAATTTGATGGTATCCACTACGTAAATCAACTTTGGAGAATATTGTAGAGCCACTCAATTCATCAAGCATATCATCTAGCCTAGGAATAGGATGACGATAACGAATAGTAATATTATTAATGCCTCTACAATCAACACACATACGTGATGTACCATCCTTTTTCGGCACTAGAATAATAGGAACAGCACAAGGACTAAGGGATTCGCGTATATAACCTTTGTCGAGAAGCTCTTGTACTTGACGCATAATCTCCTTCGTCTCCTCTGGATTGGTACGGTATGGTGCACGGTTTGGCAGTGAAGCACCGGGAATTAAGTCAATCTGATGCTCAATCCCTCGAATAGGTGGTAATCCCGGTGGCACGTCTTGTGGAAAGACGTCAGCGAACTCCTGCAAAATGTTAGTGACAGCAGGAGGCAAAGAGGAAGGCACGTCCTCGAATGAAAATAATGCCTGTTTGCACACAAAAGCATAGCAAACAGATTTGCTGAAATCTAGCTCATCAATATCAGATTTGGTGGCAAATAAACATGCACTTTTTAATTTAATTTCAGAAGCAACACTAGATGGTTTATTACTAGGCTTCATTTGTTGCTCAAATTCTTTTGCCACAATCTGATTTTCACTCTTATTCTTCTCCTGTTGTGCTTTATTAGCTCTATTAATATCATCTTTCAAAATGGAATCAGGAGTCATAGGAAGCAAAGTAATATTTTTATCCTTATGAACAAGAGTATAGTGATTGTTTCTACCATGGTGTACAGAATTTTTATCAAATTGCCATGATCTACCAAGTAATAAGGAACATGCTTGCATAGGTACCACATCACAATCAACATAATCAGCATATGTAGAGATACTAAAATGCACACGAACAGTACGTGTTACCTTAACCTTGCCGCTGTTGTTGAACCATTGGATGTAGTAAGGATGTGGATGTGGTCTTGTGGTGAGAGAAAGCTTCTCCACCATCTCCATGCTAGCCAAGTTGTTGCAGCTCCCTCCGTCTATTATGACGCGCACAGAACGTTCCTTCACAACTCCCTTGGTATGGAACAAATTGTGCCTCTGATTTTGCTCAGCTTGTGTGACCTGCACACTCAAAACACGTTGAGCAACTAAACATTCATACCTGTCAGCGTCTTCAGGAGGATACCACTTGATAGAGGCAAAGGTGTCCCGTCTTTTGATGAGATGATGGATATCGCTTTGGTGGCAGTCGACTTTGACGATCCGACTACGAACGTGCGAGGACGTCGCGCCTTAGCAATCGCTAAACCAACTCCGAGAGGTTATTGACCACGCCGGAGCACGATCAACCAGACCACGAGGGTCTGTTTCCTACGAGCAAACGAAGAACAAGCAAGAAACTGAGATTGCAATCTGGATATTGCGAATATAAGATGAAAGCTTTATTGATCAAGGTGGGGTTCTGTGACGCCTTTGTCTGGTCGTTGAACACAAACGAAGTACGCGAAGTTGCAGCTATGGCGAACTTTTAATCTAAACAAAACCCAAAGTCTAAACGATGCCCTAAGGGCTGTATATATGGAGGAAGAGGGGGGGAATTTCGTGGCCCTTGGAGGAGGGGTCCGAAACCAACCCTAACTCTTGTATCCCCGCACATACGGACTCTAAAAACAGCCTATACTTAAGTATTTCGAAAATACATGGGCCTGGCCCAATAATAAGGTGACGCAGCACCTAGAATAGTCTCTGGACGAAATTTATGAAGTGTCATCTTGTATATTTCATCCAAGGCTTCATGCACTCCTTATGGTGGCTTCAAATTCCTGAAATCATCACTTGTAACTCCGTTCTTGATCTCCTTGCGCATGCCATCATCTCCATGCTTGAACTTGCTCCATGGTTCATCTTTCTTGTCCAAGCTAGGCCCTTCATTTGTAAGCCAAACAAATGTATCCAATTTAGGTAGCATCATATTCTCATGAACACTAGAATCGTTACCAACAAACGAAAGTACCTGATAATTCAATTGGCGTGCGCGAGCTCTAGTAATTGGTCCAGTATGTATAGCAGCAGGGGCTGTGGGTGTAACAATGGTATTGATGTCCTCATCAAAAAGGCGCATTCTTCTTGCTCAAAGCATGCAAAGGTGAAGCAATGGTGCTAAAATCCTTCACAAATCAACGATAGAAACCAGCTAAACCAAGGAAACTATGCACTTGTTGCAAGTTGGTTGTTTGAGGCCAAGTTTTAATAGCATTGATCTTGGATTCATCTATGATAGAGGCGAGGGTGTCCCGATCTTTCGATGAGATGATAACTATCGATTTGGTGGAGACGACTTTGACGATCCGACTACAAACGTGCACGACATTGCGCCTTAGCAATCGCTAAACCAATCTCCTGAGGTTACTGACGATGCCGGAAGCACGGTCAGCCTGACCACGAAGGTCTATTCCTGCAAGCAATCGAAGAACGAGCAAGAATATGATAAAGCAATCTGAATATTGCAAATATATATGAGGTATTGATAATGGTGGGGATCCGTAAGCGGTCTTGGTCTGGTCGTTGGACACAAACGAAGTACACGAAGTTGCGTTGGCTAACTTTTAACTAAACAAATCCCAAGGAAAAGCTACTAGATGGATCTACTTATATAGGAGCAAGGGGTGGAGGCCAAGGAGGTGGGAGGACGTCCCAAGGCAGCCTAAAACTAAATCTAGGTCGTACAAGGCCAATGGGCCCAAGTGGAGGTGATGTAACACCTTTGGACTTGTAGTTTGACTCGGATTCTGCTGCAGCATCAAATTGTTTCGTCCACAACTCAATGCTCCGGACGAATTTGAAGGTGATTCCAATTGGGTTGGAAAGTGCACGAAATCTAGTTTCCAACAAAAAAAGAATCACCCAATTAGGAGTCCGTATGAAAAACTTGTGTGCGTTTTGAGTCAGGTGTGTCTGTGCAGTCCGAATCTGAATCCAGAACGTGAGAGACTTGGACTCTATCTTCTCTTGGGCCAAAAGTGACGTGAGAGAACTTTTTGGACAGCAAATAAACATCTCTTTCTTCCTTATCTTCATATGTGGATTGTACAAATGTCCCATACACCTGCAATTAGACAAAACACAAAAGTGTGTGAAGTATTTTTGTTCTGGATAACATAAATAGATTATTGAATAGTTTGCACTAGAAATCACCTGACAAATATGCATATATGCAATATTTTTGGTCATATCCAAGGTAGTCATGTCCTCATCAATCTACATGAACACCCTTAGAAGACACAACAAAACCCAAGAAAACAAGCTTATCAGCACCAAAAAGGCATTTGTCCATATTAGCATAAAGGTGCTCTTTTCTAAGAGTTTGTAGCATGGTCGAAGCTAGGTGACATGGTCTTTTAGAGATTTTCTAAAGACAAGAATATCGTCAAAGTAGACCACAACAAATACACCAATATAGGGTCAAAAAACAAAATTCATGAGTCACATGAAAGTACCGGGTGCTTCGGATAAACCCATTGGCATAACAAGCCATTCATATAAGCCAAATTTGGTCTTAAATGCGGTTTTCCATTCATCACCTTCTTGGATGTGTATTTGATAGTAGACACTTTTAAGATCAATTTTAGAGAAAATGGTGGCTCCTCTAAGCTCATCAAGCATATCATCGAGGTGTGGAATGGGGTAACGATAACGCACGGTAATAGCATTGATAGGACGACAATCTGAACACATGCAAAATGTACCATCTTTCTTGGGAACAATGATTATCGGGACGGCACAAGGGCTCAAACTTTCTCGAACATGGCCGTTGTTGATGAGTTGCGATACTTGTCGTTGGATCTCCTTAGTTTCCTCGGGGTTGACGCGGTAAGGAGCCTTGTTAGGAAGGGGTGCTCCAGGGATGAGGCCGATTCGGTGTTCGATGCCTCGTAGTGGAGGTAGACCCGGAGGTAGTTCATCGGGGAAAACGTCTTGGAATTGCTACAATAGGAAAGATAACACTAAAGGTAGATTGTGAGAGGTGTTAGATTTTGGTGCCCCATCCTTGCACAAAAGGACATAGTGCATGACAGTTGATGGGTTCTCACACATTTCTCGTATCTCACGTTTGGTGGAAAATAGGACTAAATTCTTCTTGTCGCTCATTGTGGAGGCACTCAATATGGGCTTGTGGCGCTCACTCTCTTTTGGGCGGTTCACTCTCATACTATTCTCTCCACGATGGGTGGCTTGCTTGTCGGCGATAACTCGGCGTGGAGACATAGCTTGTAGAACCTACTCCTTTCCCTTCATCTTGAAGCTATAGTAATTGGTCCGTCCATTGTGGATGATGCCTTGGTCAAATTTCCATGGCCGTCCAAGAAGTAGGTGGCAAACGGACATAGGAACAACATCACACTCCAAAGTGTCTTCGTATGCTCTGATTTAGAAGGAGACTTGGACCATGTGCTCGACTTGGATAGTGTCGGACTCGCTTAGCCATTGAACTTTGTAGGGATGTGGGTGCTTCATCTTGACCAATTGGAGCTTGGAGCATAGTTCTTCACTTGCTAAGTTATGGCAACTCCCTCCATCGATGATGACCTTCACGAACCTTCCATTGATGTCGGCCTTGGTGTGGAAGATATGACATCCTTGGTCTTCGTCTTGTTGATGTTGAAGCGTCAAGACCTTGGAGATAACAAGAGAGGGGATCAGATCTTCGTCACAAAAGACTTGATCATCTTCATCTTTGTTCACTTGCCGGTGCATGGCCACTTGCTCAAGGGCTTCCATTTCGCCTTCACTTGTGGACTCATATGTACCATCATCGTTGAAGATCATGGTGCGCTTGTTGGTACACTCAAAAGATTTGTGGCCTCAGCCACCCCATGTGAAGCATTTGAAGGAACTTGTCTTGATGGTCTCATCGGTTGGAGTAGATGATGATGAAGCTCTAGGCTTGAAGTTTCTTGTAGTAGGAGGACGACTTGAGGTTGTCGAAGTTTCTTGTAACTTGACTTGTTGTCGTTGCTTATAGATGGCTTGCTTGATGTAGAAGTTGTAGGAGTCGTTAAAGCTTGGGTGTTGGAGAAGCCGTAGCTCTTGGAAGAGTACTTAGCATACTTGAAGTCATCTTGCACTTGCCGTTCTGCCTTGGTAGCTTGATGCACTAGCTCGATGAGGTTCGAGTATGGTTGGATGTCGGCGATCTTCTTGATAGGATGATTAAGTCCATTCAGGAAACGTGCCATAGTTTGCTCATGATCCTCCGTGACATTCGCTCTAATCATGGCAATCTCCATTTCCTTGTAGTATTGTTCAACGCTCTTTGTTCCTTGTTTGAGAAGTTGGAGTTTCTTGAAGAGGTCGCGGTTGTAGTAGGTTGGCACAAAACGTGCTCTCATGACATCCTTCATTTGCGCCCAAGTAGTGATGGGTGGTTCACCTCTTGCCTCATGGTTCTCAATGACTTGTTCCCACCAAATGAGGACGTAGTCTTGGAACTCAAGGGATGCCATCGCGATCTTCTTCTCTTCCTCATAGTTGTGCAAGAGGAAGATCTTGTCGACCTTCTGATGAGGACATCAATACAATTGTTACACCCACAGCCCCTGCTGCTATACATACTGGACCAATTACTAGAGCTCGTGCACGCCAACTAAATTACCAGGTACTTTCGTTTCTTGGTAATGATTCTAATGTTCATGAGAATATGATGCTGCCTAAATTGGATACATTTGTTTTGCTTACAAATGAAGGGCCTAGCTTGGAGAAGGATGAACATTGGAGCAAGAACAAGCATGGAGATGATGGCATGCGCAAGGGGAACAAGAACGGAGTTACAAGTGATGATTTCAGGACTTTGAAGCAACCATAATGGGTGCATGAAGCCTTGGACGAAATATACAAGATGCCACTTCATAAATTTCGTCCCGAGGCTATTTTAGGTGCTGCGTCACCTTATTTTTGGGCCAGGCCCATGTAATTTCGAAATACATAAGTATAGGCTATTTTTAGAGTCCGTATGTGTGGGGAAACAAGAGATAGGGTTGATTTCGGACCCCTCCCCCAAGGGCCACGAAATTCCCCCCTCTTCCTCCATATATACAGCCCTTAGGGCATCGTTTAGACTTTGGGTTTTGTTTAGATTAAAAGTTCGCCATAGCTGCAACTTCGCGTACTTCGTTTGTGTTCAACGACCAGACAAAGGTGTCACAGAACCCCACCTTGATCAATAAAGCTTTCATCTTATATTCGCAATATCCAGATTGCAATCTCAGTTTCTTGCTTGTTCTTCGTTTGCTCGCAGGAAACATACCCTCGTGGTCAGGAAGATCGTGCCCCGGCGTGGTCAATAACCTCTCGGAGTTGGTTTAGCGATTGCTAAGGCGCGACGTCCTCGCACGTTCGTAGTCGGATCGTCAAAGTCGACTTCCAACAAAGCGATATCCATCATCTCATCGAAAGACGGGACACCTTTGCCTCTATCAAGTGGTATCAGATTTCCAGGTTGCTCGGTGAGATTTTACAGTTTTTCGTAGTTTAGATCGAGTCTGTTCTTCATACCTACAGTCCACGAAAAAGCCACACAAAAAAAATTAGGGTTAGTTCGTCATATCCGAACCAATCTGAGCCTTTGCATAATCTTTTTAGGGTTTTGCTTTGTTGAATTTGCGGTTGCATCGTCGGTCTAGTTGCTGGTCTTAGCGTCTAGTCTTTTAGAGTTTCGAGTTCTGGTCATAAGTTGTCACGCCGCCGCCGCACCATCATCATCGGCCCTGCCATCTACCACCACCGCTCCGAATCCGTATCCACATACCACCACCAATCCGTGCCCATATACCACCACCGATCCATATCCATATACTACCACCGTTACCACCACCGCTGCCATATACCACCACCATATATCCACCACCAATCCGAGTTCCTTGCTTATTAGGTTTGTTTTCGGGATCCATCCAGATTCGGATTCGTGTTTCCTTGCCGGAGTAGGTTTCGGAAAAAAAAAGAGTCGGGTAGCCACGCTCCGTTTAGGCCCAAAATTTTTCGAAAACGCATTTTTCGAAAAATTTTCTGGCTATCCTATTTTTAGGTGTTTCTGAGTGTTTTGAGACAGGTGCCATTATAGGAAGTTTTTTTTGACCCGTTTCCAGTTTTTGGGTCCGGGCAGTCGAAAAAAAAAAATTGGTCGAAAAATTTCGTGCCCATCCTGTCAGTTTGAGCTAGGAAGAGTTTTGAGACACTCGCCATTATAGTGATTTTTTGCAAAAAAAAAAAACTCATGCATTGAAAGTTTATCTCAGGTATTAAACGCTGCAATTTTTGAATCATGCCAGTTTGTAATTCCTGATAATATTCTCCTACAGAATTTTTTCCTTGTCTTAAACGCTGCAATTTTTGAAGCAATTCACGTTGATAATATGGTGGAACCCAACGCGTATGCATAGCAGTTTTCAAAGCAGCCCAAGTAGTTGGAATAGGATATAATCTACAATGTTCAGACCACCAGACACATGCAAAACTAGTGAAAGCACAAACAGCAGCAGCAACCCGTCTCTCCTCGGGATATTGTAAACATGTAAAACGTTGTTCAGTTTCTAACTCCCAAGTAAGATATATATCAGGAACATATCTACCCTCAAATGGTGGAATATTCAATTTCAGTTTAGGAATATGGACATCATCTCGTACCTGAGGTGGTGGTGCAGGCCTACCATTACGAATATATACCTGAGGTCGACCTGCTGGTGGTGGTGTAGGTGGCTGCACGTAGTGCTGATTTTGATCAACCTCATCCTCATAATCGCCCGCATACTCATCATCCTCCTGGGTACCAGCAGCAGCAGTAGCAGGAGCCAAAGAAGCACCAACAGCAGTAGCAGCGACACCAGAATTTTGTCCTGGCTCAATAGGAACACTCTGTGCTCGTCCATACTGATTCGGAAGGGGGCGTAGTTGTTGTTGTTGCAGAGGTGCGACAGGTGCAGCCGGTGGTGGAAGACGCGCAAGCAGTTCATTAAATCTGTTATCGAGCTTTGTTTCGAACGTCTTCTCAAGGCCAGTGATCTTCTCCATGGCCTCTTCAAAATTGTTCAGCACATCTTGTACCTGTTCAGTCATCATTTGCTGAAACTTTGATAGAGGCAGAGGTGTCCCGTCTTTCGATGAGATGATGGATTTCGCTTTGGTGGAAGTCGACTTTGACGATCCGACTACGAACGTGCGAGGACGTCGCGCCTTAGCAATCGCTAAACCAACTCCGAGAGGTTATTGACCACGCCGGAGCACGATCAACCTGACCACGAGGGTCTGTTTCCTGCGAGCAAACGAAGAACAAGCAAGAAACTGAGATTGCAATCTGGATATTGCGAATATAAGATGAAAGCTTTATTGATCAAGGTGGGGTTCTGTGACGCCTTTGTCTGGTCGTTGAACACAAACGAAGTACGCGAAGTTGCAGCTATGGCGAACTTTTAATCTAAACAAAACCCAAAGTCTAAACGATGCCCTAAGGGCTGTATATATGGAGGAAGAGGGGGGAATTTCGTGGCCCTTGGTGGAGGGGTCCGAAATCAACCCTATCTCTTGTTTCCCCACACATACGGACTCTAAAAATAGCCTATACTGATGTATTTCGAAATTACATGGGCCTGGCCCAATAATAAGGTGACGCAGCACCTAAAATAGCCTCGGTACGAAATTTATGAAGTGGCATCTTGTATATTTCGTCCAAGGCTTCATGCACCCATTATGGTGGCTTCAAAGTCCTGAAATCATCACTTGTAACTGCGTTCTTGTTCCCCTTGCGCATGCCATCATCTCCATGCTTGTTCTTGCTCCAATGTTCATCCTTCTCCAAGCTAGGCCCTTCATTTGTAAGCAAAACAAATGTATCCAATTTAGGCAGCATCATATTCTCATGAACATTAGAATCATTACCAAGAAACGAAAGTACCTGGTAATTTAGTTGGCGTGCACGAGCTCTAGTAATTGGTCCAGTATGTATAGCAGCAGGGGCTGTGGGTGTAACAATTGTATTGATGTCCTCATCATCCTCCCCTTCTTGAAATGAAGTCGTCCTCGACGGAAGTTCATCTTCCTCACCCAAATAAGGCTTCAAATCTGCAATGTTAAAAGTGGGACTAACCCCAAAATCTGCAGGCAGCTCAAGTTTATATGCATTATCATTTATTTTCTCTAACACCTTAAAGGGACCATCAGCACGTGGCATTAACTTTGATTTGCGCAAATCAGGAAAACTATCCTTACGCAAATGTAACCAAACAAGATCTCCAGGTGCAAACACAACATGTTTTCTACCCTTATCTCCAGCAAGTTTATATTTAGCATTCATACGCTCAATGTTTTCCTTAGTTAACTCATGCATTTTTAAAATCAATTCAGCACGTTGTTTAGCATCAAAATTAACCTTCTCCGAAGATGGAAGAGGCAACAAATCAATAGGTGCACGAGGTAGGAAACCATACACAACTTCAAAAGGGCACATCTTAGTAGTAGAATGCAATGAACGATTATAAGCAAATTCAATATGAGGCAAGCATTCCTCCCACATTTTCTTATTAGTCTTCAAAACAGCCCTAAGCATAGTAGACAACGTTCTATTGACTACTTCAGTTTGTCCATCAGTTTGGGGGTGACAAGTAGTACTAAAAAGCAGTTTAGTCCCCAACTTAGCCCATAAACATCTCCAAAAGTGGCTAAGAAATTTAGTATCACGATCTGAAACAATAGTATTTGGCACACCATGCAAGCGAATAATTTCACGAAAGAACAAATCAGCAACATTAACAGCATCATCGCTTTTATGACATGGTATAAAGTGTGCCATTTTCGAGAATCTATCCACGACAACAAATATGCTATCCCTCCCCTTCTTTGTTCGAGGTAAACCTAAAACAAAGTCCATAGATATATCCTCCCAAGGAACACTAGGTACAGGCAAAGGCATATATAAACCATGAGGATTGAGTCGTGACTTAGCTTTTTGACATGTAGTGCATTGAGCAATAAAACGCTCAACATCCCGTCTCATCTTTGGCCAAAAGAAATGTGTAGCAAGTACGTCCTCCGTCTTCTTCACGCCAAAGTGTCCCATTAATCCTCCTCCATGCGCCTTCTGCAACAACAAAAGACGAACGGAGCTAGCTGGAATGCATAGCTTGTTAGCACGAAACACAAATCCATCGTTAACGACAAACTTGTTCCACATTCTTCCTTCTTTACAATTCTGCATTACATCTTTAAAATCAGCATCATGCACATATTGATCTTTGATGGTCTCCAAACCAAATATTTTGAAGTCAAGTTGTGAAAGCATAGTATAGCGACGAGATAATGCATCAGCAATAACATTTTCTTTTCCCTTCTTGTGTTTAATGACATAAGGGAAAGTCTCAATGAATTCAACCCATTTAGCATGTCTACGATTCAGTTTAGCTTGACTTTTAATATGTTTCAAAGATTCATGATCAGAATGTATAACAAATTCTTTGGGCCATAAATAATGTTGCCATGTTTCTAAAGTCCGAACAAGAGCATATAATTCTTTATCATAAGTAGAATAATTCAGACTAGGCCCACTCAATTTTTCAGAAAAGTATGCAACAGGTTTGCCATCTTGTAATAACACACCTCCTAATCCAATTCCGCTAGCATCACATTCAAGCTCAAAAGTCTTATTAAAATCAGGAAGTTGGAGTAAAGGAGCATGTGTCAACTTATCTTTCAATACCGTGAAGGCTTCTTCCTGTGCGGTACCCCAAAGAAAAGGCACATCTTTCTTTGTAAGCTCATTGAGAGGTGCAGCAATGGTGCTGAAATCTCTCACAAAACGCCTATAGAATCCAGCGAGGCCAAGAAAACTCCTCACTTGTGTGACCGTTTTGGGCTGCGGCCAACTCTCAATGGCTTCAATCTTGGCTTTATCAACTTCAATTCCCTGTGGAGTAACAACATAGCCAAGAAAAGATACTCGGTCGGTGCAAAAGGTGCACTTCCCAAGGTTACCAAACAAACGTGCATCACGTAGAGCAATAAAAACAGCACGTAAATGTTCCAAATGTTCCTCCAAAGATCTGCTATAAATCAATATGTCATCAAAGTAAACTACCATAAAATCGTCCAATGAAAGCACGTAAAACTTCGTTCATTAATCTCATGAAAGTACTAGGTGCATTAGTTAACCCAAAAGGCATGACTAATGATGAGGACATCAATACAATTGTTACACCCACAGCCCCTGCTGCTATACATACTGGACCAATTACTAGAGCTCGTGCACGCCAACTAAATTACCAGGTACTTTCGTTTCTTGGTAATGATTCTAATGTTCATGAGAATATGATGCTGCCTAAATTGGATACATTTGTTTTGCTTACAAATGAAGGGCCTAGCTTGGAGAAGGATGAACATTGGAGCAAGAACAAGCATGGAGATGATGGCATGCGCAAGGGAAACAAGAACGGAGTTACAAGTGATGATTTCAGGACTTTGAAGCCACCATAATGGGTGCATGAAGCCTTGGACGAAATATACAAGACGCCACTTCATAAATTTCGTCCCGAGGCTATTTTAGGTGCTGCGTCACCTTATTATTGGGCCAGGCCCATGTAATTTCGAAATACATAAGTATAGGCTATTTTTAGAGTCCGTATGTGTGGGGAAACAGAGATAGGGTTGATTTCGGACCCCTCCACCAAGGGCCACGAAATTCCCCCCCTCTTCCTCCATATATACAGCCCTTAGGGCATCGTTTAGACTTTGGGTTTTGTTTAGATTAAAAGTTCGCCATAGCTGCAACTTCGCGTACTTCGTTTGTGTTCAACGACCAGACAAAGGCGTCACAGAACCCCACCTTGATCAATAAAGCTTTCATCTTATATTCGCAATATCCAGATTGCAATCTTAGTTTCTTGCTTGTTCTTCGTTTGCTCGCAGGAAACAGACCTTCGTGGTCAGGTTGATCGTGCTCCGGCGTGGTCAATAACCTCTCGGAGTTGGTTTAGCGATTGCTAAGGCGCGACGTCCTCGCACGTTCGTAGTCGGATCGTCAAAGTCGACTTCCACCAAAGCGAAATCCACCATCTCATCGAAAGACGGGACACCTTTGCCTCTATCATCATGAGAATATGATGCTGCCTAAATTGGATACATTTGTTTTGCTTACAAATGAAGGGCCTAGCTTGGAGAAGGATGAACATTGGAGCAAGAACAAGCATGGAGATGATGGCATGCGCAAGGGGAACAAGAACGGAGTTACAAGTGATGATTTCAGGACTTTGAAGCCACCATAATGGGTGCATGAAGCCTTGGACGAAATATACAAGATGCCACTTCATAAATTTCGTCCCGAGGCTATTTTAGGTGCTGCGTCACCTTATTATTGGGCCAGGCCCATGTAATTTCGAAATACATAAGTATAGGCTATTTTTAGAGTCCGTATGTGTGGGGAAACAAGAGATAGGGTTGATTTCGGACCCCTCCACCAAGGGCCACGAAATTCCCCCCCTCTTCCTCCATATATACAGCCCTTAGGGCATCGTTTAGACTTTGGGTTTTGTTTAGATTAAAAGTTCGCCATAGCTGCAACTTCGCGTACTTCGTTTGTGTTCAACGACCAGACAAAGGCGTCACAGAACCCCACCTTGATCAATAAAGCTTTCATCTTATTTTCGCAATATCCAGATTGCAATCTTAGTTTCTTGCTTGTTCTTCGTTTGCTCGCAGGAAACAGACCCTCGTGGTCAGGTTGATCGTGCTCTGGCGTGGTCAATAACCTCTCGGAGTTGGTTTAGCGATTGCTAAGGCGCGACGTCCTCGCACGTTCGTAGTCGGATCGTCAAAGTCGACTTCCACCAAAGCGAAATCCACCATCTCATCGAAAGACGGGACACCTTTGCCTCTATCAAGGGGCTGTGGGTGTAACAATTGTATTGATGTCCTCATCATCCTCCCCTTCTTGAAATGAAGTCGTCCTCGACGGAAGTTCATCTTCCTCACCCAAATAAGGCTTCAAATCTGCAATGTTAAAAGTGGGACTAACCCCAAAATTTGCAGGCAGCTCAAGTTTATATGCATTATCATTTATTTTCTCTAACACCTTAAAGGGACCATCAGCACGTGGCATTAACTTTGATTTGCGCAAATCAGGAAATCTATCCTTACGCAAATGTAACCAAACAAGATCTCCAGGTGCAAACACAACATGTTTTCTACCCTTATCTCCAGCAAGTTTATATTTAGCATTCATGCGCTCAATGTTTTCCTTAGTTAACTCATGCATTTTTAAAATCAATTCAGCACGTTGTTTAGCATCAAAATTAACCTTCTCCGAAGATGGAAGAGGCAACAAATCAATAGGTGCACGAGGTAGGAAACCATACAAAACTTCAAAAGGGCACATCTTAGTAGTAGAATGCAATGAACGATTATAAGCAAATTCAATATGAGGCAAGCATTCCTCCCACATTTTCTTATTATTCTTCAAAACAGCCCTAAGCATAGTAGACAATGTTCTATTGACTACTTCAGTTTGTCCATCAGTTTGGGGGTGACAAGTAGTACTAAAAAGCAGTTTAGTCCCGAACTTAGCCGATAAACATCTCCAAAAGTGGCTAAGAAATTTAGTATCACGATCTGAAACAATAGTATTTGGCACACCATGCAAACGAATAATTTCACGAAAGAACAAATCAGCAACATTAACAGCATCATCGCTTTTATGACATGGTATAAAGTGTGCCATTTTCGAGAATCTATCCACGACAACAAATATGCTATCCCTCCCCTTCTTTGTTCGAGGTAAACCTAAAACAAAGTCCATAGATATATCCTCCCAAGGAACACTAGGTACAGGCAAAGGCATATATAAACCATGAGGATTGAGTCGTGACTTAGCTTTTTGACATGTAGTGCAGCGAGCAATAAAACGCTCAACATCCCGTCTCATCTTTGGCCAAAAGAAATGTGTAGCAAGTACGTCCTCCGTCTTCTTCACGCCAAAGTGTCCCATTAATCCTCCTCCATGCGCCTCCTGCAACAACAAAAGACGAACGGAGCTAGCTGGAATGCATAGCTTGTTAGCACGAAACACAAATCCATTGTTAACAACAAAGTTGTTCCACATTCTTCCTTCTTTACAATTATGCATTACATCTTTAAAATCAGCATCATGCACATATTGATCTTTGATGGTCTCTAAACCAAATATTTTGAAGTCAAGTTGTGAAAGCATAGTATAGCGACGAGACAATGCATCAGCAATAACATTTTCTTTTCCCTTCTTGTGTTTAATGACATAAGGGAAAGTCTCAATGAATTCAACCCATTTAGCATGTCTACGATTCAGTTTAGCTTGACTTTTAATATGTTTCAAAGATTCATGATCAGAATGTATAACAAATTCTTTGGGCCATAAATAATGTTGCCATGTTTCTAAAGTCCGAACAAGAGCATATAATTCTTTATCATAAGTAGAATAATTCAGATTAGGCCCACTCAATTTTTCAGAAAAGTATGCAACAGGTTTGCCATCTTGTAATAACACACCTCCTAATCCAATTCCACTAGCATCACATTCAAGCTCAAAAGTCTTTTTAAAATCAGGAAGTTGGAGTAAAGGAGCATGTGTCAACTTATCTTTCAATACCGTGAAGGCTTCTTCCTGTGCGGTACCCCAAACAAAAGGCACATCCTTCTTTGTAAGCTCGTTGAGAGGTGCAGCAATGGTGCTGAAATCTCTCACAAAACGCCTATAGAATCCAGCGAGGCCAAGAAAACTCCTCACTTGTGTGACCGTTTTGGGCTGTGGCCAACTCTCAATAGCTTCAATCTTGGCTTTGTCAACTTCAATTCCCTGTGGAGTAACAACATAGCCAAGAAAAGATACTCGGTCGGTGCAAAAGGTGCACTTCCCAAGGTTACCAAACAAACGTGCATCACGTAGAGCAATAAAAACAGCACGTAAATGTTCCAAATGTTCTTCCAAAGATCTGCTATAAATCAATATGTCATCAAAGTAAACTACCACAAATCGTCCAATGAAAACACGTAAAACTTCGTTCATTAATCTCATGAAAGTACTAGGTGCATTAGTTAACCCAAAAGGCATGACTAACCACTCATATAATCCAAACTTAGTTTTAAATGCTGTTTTCCATTCATCTCCCAATTTCATACGAATTTGATGGTAGCCAATACGCAAATCAACTTTGGAGAATATTGTAGAGCCACTCAATTCATCAAGCATATCATCTAGCCTAGGAATAGGATGACGATAACGAATAGTAATATTATTAATGCCTCTACAATCAACACACATACGTGATGTACCATCCTTTTTCGGCACTAGAATAATAGGAACAGCACAAGGACTAAGGGATTCGCGTATATAACCTTTGTCGAGAAGCTCTTGTACTTGCGCATAATCTCCTTCGTCTCCTCTGGATTGGTACGGTCTGGTGCACGGTTTGGCAGTGAAGCACCGGGAATTAAGTCAATCTGATGCTCAATCCCTCGAATAGGCGGTAATCCCGGTGGCACGTCTTGTGGAAAAACGTCAGCGAACTCCTGCAAAATGTTAGTGACAGCAGGAGGCAAAGAGGAAGGCACGTCCTCGAATGAAAATAATGCCTCTTTGCACACAAAAGCATAGCAAACAGATTTGCTGAAATCTAGCTCATCAATATCAGATTTGGTGGCAAATAAACATGCACTTCTTAATTTAATTTCAGAAGCAACACTAGATGGTTTATTATTAGGCTTCATTTGTTGCTCAAATTCTTTTGCCACAATCTGATTTTCACTCTTATTCTTCTCCTGTTGTGCTTTATTAGCTCTATTAATATCATCTTTCAAAATGGAATCAGGAGTCATAGGAAGCAAAGTAATATTTTTATCCTTATGAACAAGAGTATAGTGATTGTTTCTACCATGGTGTACAGAATTTTTATCAAATTGCCATGGTCTACCAAGTAATAAGGAACATGCTTGCATAGGTACCACATCACAATCAACATAATCAGCATATGTAGAGATACTAAAATGCACACGAACAGTACGTGTTACCTTAACCTTGCCGCTGTTGTTGAACCATTGGATGTAGTAAGGATGTGGATGTGGTCTTGTGGTGAGAGAAAGCTTCTCCACCATCTCCATGCTAGCCAAATTGTTGCAGCTCCCTCCGTCTAT
Source organism: Triticum aestivum (assembly GCF_018294505.1). Taxonomy (NCBI): domain Eukaryota; kingdom Viridiplantae; phylum Streptophyta; class Magnoliopsida; order Poales; family Poaceae; genus Triticum; species Triticum aestivum. The sequence continues at coordinate 246,545,812 of NC_057803.1, forward strand.
TATGACGCGCACAGAACGGTCCTTCACAACTCCCTTGGTATGGAACAAATTGTGCCTCTGATTTTGCTCAGCTTGTGTGACCTGCACACTCAAAACACGTTGAGCAACTAAACATTCATACCTGTCAGCGTCTTCAGGAGCCATGTATTGCGTCTCATGATCAGAATCATCTCCACCATGTTCTTCACGTGTAATAAGAGCCAAAGTCTCCTCATCATAGTCACTAGCGGACTCATATCCACCATCCGCGGTAGCAATCATCACACGCGGAGATTTGCATTCTCTCGCATAATGACCTCCTCCCTTACAACGACGACAAATAATATCACTTGTGTGCCCTGTTGATGCCATGGAAGAAGAAGAACGCTGTGCAGGCCCCGCAGGTGCGCTCTTGGCAGATAATAGTGGTTGTGCCTGTTTTCTTGAATCACGGCTGGAGGTGGCACCGGATGGAGGTGCTGGTGCAGTTGAAGTAGAAGATGCACGTGGTGTCCATGATGAAGGTCGGCCTGCAGAAAAGTTAGTTCGCCCCAATGCTTGTCGATCCTGCACTTCACGTTCAGCTTTACAAGCAAGATGGAATAAACGAGTGATATTAGTATACTCCTTATAGTCTAAAATGGTCTGAATCTCTCTATTTAATCCACCCAGAAAACGTGCAAGCATAGCTTCATTCTCCTCAACAATACCACATCTAATCATGCCAGTTTGTAATTCCTGATAATATTCTTCTACAGAATTTTTCCCTTGTCTTAAACGCTGCAATTTTTGAAGCAATTCACATTGATAATATGGTGGAACCCAACGCGTACGCATAGCAGTTTTCAAAGCAGCCCAAGTAGTTGGAATAGGATATAATCTACAATGTTCAGACCACCATACACATGCAAAACTAGTGAAAGCACAAACAGCAGCAGCAACTCGTCTCTCCTCAGGATATTGTAAACATGTAAATCGTTGTTCAGTTTCTAACTCCCAAGTAAGATATATATCAGGAACATATCTACCCTCAAATGGTGGAATATTCAATTTCAGTTTAGGAATATGGACATCATCGCGTACCTGAGGTGGTGGTGCAGGCCTACCATTACGAATATATACCTGAGGTCGACCTGCTGGTGGTGGTACAGGTGGCTGCACGTAGTGTTGATTTTGATCAACCTCATCCTCATAATCTCCCACATAATCATCCTCCTCCGCATCAGCAGCAGGAGCCACAGAAGTATCAACAGCATCACCAACAGTTTGGCCAAACGCAAGAGGAACACGGCTTGCTCGGCGGAGGTCTGCTTCGCGACGTGGAGGTAGTCGTTGTTGTTGTTGTTGGAGAGGTGCGTTAGGTACAGCGGGTGGTGGTGGTGGAAGACGCGCGAGCAATTCATTAAACTTGTTATCGAGCTTTGTTTCGAACGTCTTCTCAAGGCCAGTGATCTTCTCCATGGCCTCTTCAAAATTGTTCAGCACATCTTGCACCTGTTCAGTCATCATTTGCTGAAACTTATCATGAAGCTCCTTGTTCGATAAGTTCTCCCAGTCAATCTCGTCGGCTTGTGATCCTGGCATGGTTAGCAGCAATAGAAACACACAAGAATATGATCCTACAGACTACGAACAAGTGGTGGTGGTGGGTGTCACAAATCCGTCAAGCAAATCTCAAATTCTTACCAGTTCTTACCCAGCAGCAGGCGGTGATCGGCAACCGTTGTAGTCAAAAACTCTCAAAGCTTGGATAGAGCGATTACCAGGGAGAGTCAAACGCACGACGTAGATGTATGTGGAGCTGGGAAGGCTTATAATATGGTAGCAAAAAGGGTCAGCAATAATCAATTCAGAGATGCAAAGTTGAATAAACGCTCAACGACGGTACTGTGCTGGTCCTAGGCTAGACTGTGCTAGAGACGCGAGCCTAGAACACTAACAAAATCACGGCGCGACACGTAAACAAGGGAAAAGCACACTCTGGAATTTTTTTTCGCTCTTTTTTTTGCCCTTTTTTTTCACACTTTTTTTTTGCGAAAAATCACTATAATGGCGAGTGTCTCAAAACTCTTCTTAGCTCAAACTGACAGGATGGGCACGAAATTTTTTCGACCAATTTTTTTTTTGACTGCCCGGACCCAAAAACTGGAAACGGGTCAAAAAAAACTTCCTATAATGGCACCTGTCTCAAAACACTCAGAAACACCTAAAAATAGGATAGCCAGAAATTTTTTCGAAAAATGCGTTTTCGAAAAATTTTGGGCCTAAACGGAGCGTGGCTACCCGACTCCGGCAAGGAAACACGAATCGGAATCTAGATGGATCTCGAAAACAAACCTAATATGACAAGAACTCGGATTGGTGGTGGATATATGGTGGTAGATGGCAGCGGTGGTGGTATATGACAGCTGTGGTGGTATATGGATACGGATTCGAAGCGGTGGCGGATAAGCAATGAACAAACCTAATTTTTTTTTTCCGAAACCTACTCCGGCAAGGAAACACGAATCGGAATCTAGATGGATCCCGAAAACAAACCTAATAAGCAATGAACTCGGATTGGTGGTGGATATATGGTGGTGGTATATGGCAGCGGTGGTGGTAGCGGTGGTAGTATATGGATATGGATCGGTGGTGGTATATGGACACGGATTGGTGGTGGTATATGGATACGGATTCGGAGCGGTGGTGGTAGATGGCAGGGGCGATGATGATGGTGCGGCGGCGGCGTGACAACTTATGACCAGAACTCGAAACTCTAAAAGACTAGACTCTAAGACCAGCAACTAGACACGACGATGCAACCGCAAATTCAACAAAGCAAAACCCTAAAAAGATTATGCAAAGGCTCAGATTGGTTCGGATATGATGAACTAACCCTAATTTTTTTTGTGGCTTTTTCGTGGACTGTAGGTATGAAGAACAGACTCGATCTAAACTACGAAAAACTGTAAAATCTCACCGAGCAACCTGGAAATCTGATACCACTTGATAGAGGCAAAGGTGTCCCGTCTTTCGATGAGATGATGGATATCGCTTTGGTGGAAGTCGACTTTAACGATCCGACTACGAACGTGCGAGGACGTCGCGCCTTAGCAATCGCTAAACCAACTCCGAGAGGTTATTGACCACGCCGGAGCACGATCAACCTGACCACGAGGGTCTGTTTCCTGCGAGCAAACGAAGAACAAGCAAGAAACTGAGATTGCAATCTGGATATTGTGAATATAAGATGAAAGCTTTATTGATCAAGGTGGGGTTCTGTGACGCCTTTGTTTGGTCGTTGAACACAAACGAAGTACGCGAAGTTGCAGCTATGGCGAACTTTTAATGTAAACAAAACCCAAAGTCTAAACGATGCTCTAAGGGCTGTATATATGGAGGAAGAGGGGGGGAATTTCGTGGCCCTTGGTGGAGGGGTCCGAAATCAACCCTATCTCTTGTTTCCCCACACATACGGACTCTAAAAATAGCCTATATGATAGAGGCGGGGTGTCCCGATCTTTCGATGAGATGATAACTATCGATTTGGTGGAGACGACTTTGACGATCCGACTACAAACGTGCACGACGTTGCGCCTTAGCAATCGCTAAACCAATCTCCTGAGGTTACTGACGATGCCGGAAGCACGGTCAGCCTGACCACGAAGGTCTATTCCTGCAAGCAATCGAAGAACGAGCAAGAATATGATAAAGCAATCTGAATATTGCAAATATATATGAGGTATTGATAATGGTGGGGATCCGTAAGCGGTCTTGGTCTGGTCGTTGGACACAAACGAAGTACACGAAGTTGCGTTGGCTAACTTTTAACTAAACAAATCCCAAGGAAAAGCTACTAGATGGATCTACTTATATAGGAGCAAGGGGTGGCGGCCAAGGAGGTGGGAGGACGTCCCAAGGCAGCCTAAAACTAAATCTAGGTCGTACAAGGCCAATGGGCCCAAGTGGAGGTGATGTAACACCTTTGGACTTGTAGTTTGACTCGGATTCTGCTGCAGCATCAGATTGTTTCGTCCACAACTCAACGCTCCGGACGAATTTGAAGGTGATTCCAATTGGGTTGGAAAGTGCACGAAATCTAGTTTCCAGCAAAAAAAGAATCACCCAATTCTGAGTCCGTATGAAAAACTTGTGTGCGTTTTGAGTCAGGTGTGTCTGTGCAGTCCGAATCTGAATCCAGAACGTGAGAGACTTGGACTCTATCTTCTCTTGGGCCAAAAGTGACGTGTGAGAACTTTTTGGACAGCAAATAAACATCTCTTTTTTCCTTATCTTCATATGTGGATTGTACAAATGTCCCATACACCTGCAATTAGACAAAACACAAAAGTGTGTGAAGTATTTTTGTTCTGGATAACATAAATAGATTATTGAATAGTTTGCACTAGAAATCACCTGACAAATATGCATATATGCAATATTTTTGGTCATATCCAAGGTAGTCATGTCCTCATCATCCTCCCCTTCTTGAAAATAAAGCTGTCCTCGGCGTTGCTTAATCTGAAATGTGGCTAACAAAAAAGACAAGGTGTACATGTTGTATATGTATATGTCATCCATTTTTACTTCCCTTGATTTTTGCATATATGACACATGAATAGATGAGTAACTTGCATAGTTCATAAAATCTAAAGCCAAAAAATTAGCACAAGAAGTAGAAGGCATGAAAATATTGCAACTCAGTTTGCACATATAAGTGAAACTCTTATTCATTTCAAAAGATTGACAATGTTCATCATTAAACCATCCCAACATTGGTGAATAAATCTTACTTGCATCAAATTTACATGCTACAACATGCTTAAATAAGCAAACACGCAATAAGTCATTCAACACAGAATCATCACCAAGATTAGAGGTCATATCAAAATGATTAAACATTGGTTCTTTTGCATCAATAGTTAATTCAATGGGTGCACTCAAAATTGTTGGTATTTCAGTTGTTTGATCACATGGCAAAGTCAAATTATCAACGTAGTCCTCTAAAATAAGTGGTGTGATCAAAGTAGTGGGTAGCTCATCAGATGGTGCATTCAAATTGACAAGGCATTCATCATTCTCATGTAGAGATGGAAGATCAGTACCTTTGTCATTACCTCTTATGATCAACTCAGATGATGTAGCCACTCTCGGGGGCGATGTGTCACATGGTGGAGGTGATGTAGTCCTGACAACAACGGATGTGGTTGTCATAGTATGCCTAGTAGTTGAAGGAACAATCATATCAACTTTTGGAATGTGCACCGTGCGCTTGTTCTCCTCGTGGCCAACACGTCGTTTTATTTCCTGTTCAGCTTTGCAAGCAAGATGAAACAAATGGTCCATAGGATAACACTCTTCATGAATTAGTATCTCTTGAATATCACGGTTTAATCCTCCCCAAAATCTATCCATAAAATCATCTTCACTTTCTTCTAAAGAGGAATGCAACAAGGTAGTTTGTAAATCATCATAATATTTTGTTACAGTTTCACTACCTTGTTTTAAGTGTTGCAACTTCTTAATCATGTCACGAGTATAATAAGCAGGGACGAAAGTATGTCGCATGGCAAGTTTCAAATCATCCCAAGTAGTAGGTATATAATCAGGGTGTAACCGACAATATTCACTCCACCAAACCAAAGCATAACCAGTGAAAGAACCAACCGCAACCTTAACCTTTTTATGTTCATCAAAATTATGGGAAGCAAATTGATAGAGGCAAAGGTGTCCCGTCTTTCGATGAGATGGTGGATTTTGCTTTGGTGGAAGTCGACTTTGACGATCCGACTACGAACGTGCGAGGACGTCGCGCCTTAGCAATCGCTAAACCAACTCCGAGAGGTTATTGACCACGCCGGAGCACGATCAACCTGACCACGAAGGTCTGTTTCCTGCGAGCAAACGAAGAACAAGCAAGAAACTAAGATTGCAATCTGGATATTGCGAATATAAGATGAAAGCTTTATTGATCAAGGTGGGGTTCTGTGACGCCTTTGTCTGGTCGTTGAACACAAACGAAGTACGCGAAGTTGCAGCTATGGCGAACTTTTAATCTAAACAAAACCCAAAGTCTAAACGATGCCCTAAGGGCTGTATATATGGAGGAAGAGGGGGGGAATTTCGTGGCCCTTGGTGGAGGGGTCCGAAATCAACCCTATCTCTGTTTCCCCACACATACGGACTCTAAAAATAGCCTATACTTATGTATTTCGAAATTCCATGGGCCTGGCCCAATAATAAGGTGACGCAGCACCTAAAATAGCCTCGGGACGAAATTTATGAAGTGGCGTCTTGTATATTTCGTCCAAGGCTTCATGCACCCATTATGGTGGCTTCAAAGTCCTGAAATCATCACTTGTAACTCCGTTCTTGTTTCCCTTGCGCATGCCATCATCTCCATGCTTGTTCTTGCTCCAATGTTCATCCTTCTCCAAGCTAGGCCCTTCATTTGTAAGCAAAACAAATGTATCCAATTTAGGCAGCATCATATTCTCATGAACATTAGAATCATTACCAAGAAACGAAAGTACCTGGTAATTTAGTTGGCGTGCACGAGCTCTAGTAATTGGTCCAGTATGTATAGCAGCAGGGGCTGTGGGTGTAACAATTGTATTGATGTCCTCATCATTGTGCGACCTAGATTTAGTTTTAGGCTGCCTTGGGACGTCCTCCCACCTCCTTGGCTGCCACCCCTTGCTCCTATATAAGTAGATCCATCTAGTAGCTTTTCCTTGGGATTTGTTTAGTTAAAAGTTAGCCATTGCAACTTCGTGTACTTCGTTTGTGTCCAACGACCAGACCAAGACCGCTTCCGGATCCCCACAATTATCAATACTTCATATATATTTGCGATATTCAGATTGCTTAATCATATTCTTGCTCGTTCTTCGATTGCTTGCAGGAATAGACCTTCGTGGTCAGGCTGACCGTGCTTCCGGCATCGTCAGTAACCTCAATAGATTGGTTTAGCGATTGCTAAGGCGCAACGTCGTGCACGTTTGTAGTCGGATCGTCAAAGTCGTCTCCACCAAATCGATAGTTATCATCTCATCGAAAGATCGGGACACCCTTTGCCTCTATCAAGTGGTATCAGTTTTCAGGTTGCTCGGTGAGAATTTCAGTTTTTCTAGATTAGATTTATTTTCTTACCTATTGTCCAAGAAAAAGCCACAAAAAAGAGTTAGATCTATTCATCCTTGGTCCAAGCCAGTCTGAGCCTTTGCAATTTTCTTTTCATTGCTTGCATAGTTGAATTATCGGTTGCATCGTCGTGTCGAGTTGCTGGTCTTAGTGTCTAGTTCGTTTAGAGTTTCGAGTTCTGTTCACATTAATCACGCCACCGCTGCATCATTATCTCTTCCGCTGTCCACCACCCATCCATCAATTTCCACCACGTGCTACCCACCATTCATTGTCATAATAATAGTTGAGATCGTTCACATCTTCACTTGATCCAATCTGCATCTTATCTAGTTTGTTTTGGAAAGAGGGAGAAAAAAAGAGAGAGAAAAAAGAGAAAAAAAGGAGAAAAAAAAGTCAGAGAGAAAAAAAGGAGAGAAAGAAAAAAAGTGTGAGGAAAAAAAAAGAGAGAAGAAAAAAAACAAAAAAATCGGCACAAACTTTTTCAGAGGAAAGTTGGAGACAAAGTTGTTGATATATCCTGCTTGGCTGTTGTTTCACCTCATTATCTTTACTGCCGTTGTGATCTTCACTTATATCTTGCTGTCCAGAGCTACTTAGTATCCTTCATTGATGCTAGTTGTGCTACGACGTGACCTCATTAGTGTTCTAGGCTCGCGTCTCTAGTCCGGTCTAGCCTAGGACCAGCACAGTACCGTCGTTGAGCGTTTATTCAACATTGCATCTTTGAATTGATTATTGCTAATCTTTTGCTACCATATATAGCCAACCCAGCTTCACATATTTCTACACCGTGTATACGTACGCTCCCCTGGCAATCGCTTTACTCAATATTCGGAGTTACTTGACACCGCTGGTTGCCGATCACCGCCTGCTGCATGGTAAGAACTTGTAAGACATTGATATTTGCTTTACTGTGAGCATTTTACCACCACATCCTAGTAGTTATAGGAACATTATTTTTGGGTTTTGTTTCTTGTTCTACTAATCATGACAGGATCCAGAGTCAATTCATGGGCTTTGTCGATCGCGGGAGACGTGCCACCACCTTTACAAATACCACAACCGTCACGAGAGGTGCACAAACATCCAAATGCACATGATCAGGTTAATGTATCTATACCACCATTTAATGGCCGTTTTAAACCTGCTTTATATATTGAATGGGAGTTCGACATAAAAAATATATTTGCTTCCCATAATTTCGATGAACATAAAAAGGTTAAGGTTGCGGTTGGTTCTTTCACTGGTTATGCTTTGGTTTGGTGGAGTGAATATTGTCGGTTACACCCTGATTATATACCTACTACTTGGGATGATTTGAAACTTGCCATGCGACATACTTTCGTCCCTGCTTATTATACTCGTGACATGATTAAGAAGTTGCAACACTTAAAACAAGGTAGTGAAACTGTAACAAAATATTATGATGATTTACAAACTACCTTGTTGCATTCCTCTTTAGAAGAAAGTGAAGATGATTTTATGGATAGATTTTGGGGAGGATTAAACCGTGATATTCAAGAGATACTAATTCATGAAGAGTGTTATCCTATGGACCATTTGTTTCATCTTGCTTGCAAAGCTGAACAGGAAATAAAACGACGTGTTGGCCACGAGGAGAACAAGCGCACGGTGCACATTCCAAAAGTTGATATGATTGTTCCTTCAACTACTAGGCATACTATGACAACCACATCCGTTGTTGTCAGGACTACATCACCTCCACCATGTGACACATCGCCCCCGAGAGTGGCTACATCATCTGAGTTGATCATAAGAGGTAATGACAAAGGTACTGATCTTCCATCTCTACATGAGAATGATGAATGCCTTGTCAATTTGAATGCACCATCTGATGAGCTACCCACTACTTTGATCACACCACCTATTTTAGAGGACTACGTTGATAATTTGACTTTGCCATGTGATCAAACAACTGAAATACCAACAATTTTGAGTGCACCCATTGAATTAACTATTGATGCAAAAGAACCAATGTTTAATCATTTTGATATGACCTCTAATCTTGGTGATGATTCTGTGTTGAATGACTTATTGCATGTTTGCTTATTTAAGCATGTTGTACCATGTAAATTTGATGCAAGTAAGGTTTATTCACCAATGTTGGGATGGTTTAATGATGAACATTGTCAATCTTTTGAAATGAATAAGAGCTTCACTTATATGTGCAAATTGAGTTGCAATATTTTCATGCCTTCTACTTCTTGTGCTAATTTTTTGGCTTTAGATTTTATGAACTATGCAAGTTACTCATCTATTCATGTGTCATATATGCAAAAATCAAGGGAAGTAAAAATGGATGACATATACATATACAACATGTACACCTTGTCTCTTTTGTTAGCCACATTTCAGATTAAGCAACGCCGAGGACGGCTTTATTTTCAAGAAGGGGAGGATGATGAGGACATGACTACCTTGGATATGACCAAAAATATTGCATATATGCATATTTGTCAGGTGATTTCTAGTGCAAACTATTCAATAATCTATTTATGTTATCCAGAACAAAAATACTTCACACACTTTTGTGTTTTGTCTAATTGCAGGTGTATGGGACATTTGTACAATCCACATATGAAGATAAGGAAGAAAGAGATGTTTATTTGCTGTCCAAAAAGTTCTCTCACGTCACTTTTGGCCCAAGAGAAGATAGAGTCCAAGTGATAGAGGCAAAGGTGTCCCGTCTTTCGATGAGATGGTGGATTTCGCTTTGGTGGAAGTCGACTTTGACGATCCGACTACGAACGTGCGAGGACGTCGCGCCTTAGCAATCGCTAAACCAACTCCGAGAGGTTATTGACCACGCCGGAGCACGATCAACCTGACCACGAGGGTCTGTTTCCTGCGAGCAAACGAAGAACAAGCAAGAAACTGAGATTGCAATCTGGATATTGCGAATATAAGATGAAAGCTTTATTGATCAAGGTGGGGTTCTGTGACGCCTTTGTCTGGTCGTTGAACACAAACGAAGTACGCGAAGTTGCAGCTATGGCGAACTTTTAATCTAAACCAAACCCAAAGTCTAAACGATGCCCTAAGGGCTGTATATATGGAGGAAGAGGGGGGAATTTCGTGGCCCTTGGTGGAGGGGTCCGAAATCAACCCTATCTCTTGTTTCCCCACACATACGGACTCTAAAAATAGCCTATACTTATGTATTTCGAAATTACATGGGCCTGGCCCAATAATAAGGTGACGCAGCACCTAAAATAGCCTCGGGACGAAATTTATGAAGTGGCATCTTGTATATTTCGTCCAAGGCTTCATGCACCCATTATGGTGGCTTCAAAGTCCTGAAATCATCACTTGTAACTCCGTTATTGTTCCCCTTGCGCATGCCATCATCTCCATGCTTGTTCTTGCTCCAATGTTCATCCTTCTCCAAGCTAGGCCCTTCATTTGTAAGCAAAACAAATGTATCCAATTTAGGCAGCATCATATTCTCATGAACATTAGAATCATTACCAAGAAACGAAAGTACCTGGTAATTTAGTTGGCGTGCACGAGCTCTACTAATTGGTCCAGTATGTATAGCAGCAGGGGTTGTGGGTTTAACAATTGTATTGATGTCCTCATCATCCTCCCCTTCTTGAAATGAAGTCGTCCTCGACGGAAGTTCATCTTCCTCACCCAAATAAGGCTTCAAATCTGCAATGTTAAAAGTGGGACTAACCCCAAAATCTGCAGGCAGCTCAAGTTTATATGCATTATCATTTATTTTCTCTAACACCTTAAAGGGACCATCAGCACGTGGCATTAACTTTGATTTGCGCAAATCAGGAAATCTATCCTTACGCAAATGTAACCAAACAAGATCTCCAGGTGCAAACACAACATGTTTTCTACCCTTATCTCCAGCAAGTTTATATTTAGCATTCATACGCTCAATGTTTTCCTTAGTTAACTCATGCATTTTTAAAATCAATTCAGCACGTTGTTTAGCATCAAAATTAACCTTCTCCGAAGATGGAAGAGGCAACAAATCAATAGGTGCACGTGGTAGGAAACCATACACAACTTCAAAAGGGCACATCTTAGTAGTAGAATGCAATGAACGATTATAAGCAAATTCAATATGAGGCAAGCATTCCTCCCACATTTTCTTATTATTCTTCAAAACAGCCCTAAGCATAGTAGACAACGTTCTATTGACTACTTCAGTTTGTCCATCAGTTTGGGGGTGACAAGTAGTACTAAAAAGCAGTTTAGTCCCCAACTTAGCCCATAAACATCTCCAAAAGTGGCTAAGAAATTTAGTATCACGATCTGAAACAATAGTATTTGGCACACCATGCAAGCGAATAATTTCACGAAAGAACAAATCAGCAACATTAATAGCATCATCGCTTTTATGACATGGTATAAAGTGTGCCATTTTCGAGAATCTATCCACGACAACAAATATGCTATCCCTCCCCTTCTTTGTTCGAGGTAAACCTAAAACAAAGTCCATAGATATATCCTCCCAAGGAACACTAGGTACAGGCAAAGGCATATATAAACCATGAGGATTGAGGCGTGACTTAGCTTTTTGACATGTAGTGCAACAAGCAATAAAACGCTCAACATCCCGTCTCATCTTTGGCCAAAAGAAATGTGTAGCAAGTACGTCCTCCGTCTTCTTCACGCCAAAGTGTCCCATTAATCCTCCTCCATGCGCCTCCTGCAACAACAAAAGACGAACGGAGCTAGCTGGAATGCATAGCTTGTTAGCACGAAACACAAATCCATCGTTAACAACAAACTTGTTCCACATTCTTCCTTCTTTACAATTATGCATTACATCTTTAAAATCAGCATCATGCACATATTGATCTTTGATGGTCTCCAAACCAAATATTTTGAAGTCAAGTTGTGAAAGCATAGTATAGCGACGAGACAAAGCATCAGCAATAACATTTTCTTTTCCCTTCTTGTGTTTAATGACATAAGGGAAAGTCTCAATGAATTCAACCCATTTAGCATGTCTACGATTCAGTTTAGCTTGACTTTTAATATGTTTCAATGATTCATGATCAGAATGTATAACAAATTCTTTGGCCCATAAATAATGTTGCCATGTTTCTAAAGTCCGAACAAGAGCATATAATTCTTTATCATAAGTAGAATAATTCAGACTAGGCCCACTCAATTTTTCAGAAAAGTATGCAACAGGTTTGCCATCTTGTAATAACACACCCCCTAATCCAATTCCACTAGCATCACATTCAAGCTCAAAAGTCTTATTAAAATCAGGAAGTTGGAGTAAAGGAGCATGTGTCAACTTATCTTTCAATACCGTGAAGGCTTCTTCCTGTGCGGTACCCCAAAGAAAAGGCACATCTTTCTTTGTAAGCTCATTGAGAGGTGCAGCAATGGTGCTGAAATCTCTCACAAAACGCCTATAGAATCCAGCGAGGCCAAGAAACCTCCTCACTTGTGTGACCGTTTTGGGCTGCGGCCAACTCTCAATGGCTTCAATCTTGGCTTTATCAACTTCAATTCCCTGTGGAGTAACAACATAGCCAAGAAAAGATACTCGATCGGTGCAAAAGGTGCACTTCCCAAGGTTACCAAACAAACGTGCATCACGTAGAGCAATAAAAACAGCACGTAAATGTTCCAAATGTTCCTCCAAAGATCTGCTATAAATCAATATGTCATCAAAGTAAACTACCACAAATCGTCCAATGAAAGCACGTAAAACTTCGTTCATTAATCTCATGAAAGTACGAGGTGCATTAGTTAACCCAAAAGGCATGACTAACCACTCATATAATCCAAACTTAGTTTTAAATGCTGTTTTCCATTCATCTCCCAATTTCATACGAATTTGATGGTAGCCACTACGCAAATCAACTTTGGAGAATACTGTAGAGCCACTCAATTCATCAAGCATATCATCTAGCCTAGGAATAGGATGACGATAACGAATAGTAATATTATTAATGCCTCTACAATCAACACACATACGTGATGTACCATCCTTTTTCGGCACTAGAATAATAGGAACAGCACAAGGACTAAGGGATTCGCGTATATAACCTTTGTCGAGAAGCTCTTGTACTTGACGCATAATCTCCTTCGTCTCCTCTGGATTGGTACGGTATGGTGCACGGTTTGGCAGTGAAGCACCGGGAATTAAGTCGATCTGATGCTCAATCCCTCGAATAGGCGGTAATCCCGGTGGCACGTCTTGTGGAAAAACGTCAGCGAACTCCTGCAAAATGTTAATGACAGCAGGAGGCAAAGAGGAAGGCACGTCCTCGAATGAAAATAATGCCTCTTTGCACACAAAAGCATAGCAAACAGATTTGCTGAAATCTAGCTCATCAATATCAGATTTGGTGGCAAATAAACATGCACTTTTCAATTTAATTTCAGAAGCAACACTAGATGGTTTATTATTAGGCTGCATTTGTTGCTCAAATTCTTTTGCCACAATCTGATTTTCACTCTTATTCTTCTCCTGTTGTGCTTTATTAGCTCTATTAATATCATCTTTCAAAATGGAATCAGGAGTCATAGGAAGCAAAGTAATATTTTTATCCTTATGAACAAGAGTATAGTGATTGTTTCTACCATGGTGTACAGAATTTTTATCAAATTGCCATGGTCTACCAAGTAATAAGGAACATGCTTGCATAGGTACCACATCACAATCAACATAATCAGCATATGTAGAGATACTAAAATGCACACGAACAGTACGTGTTACCTTAACCTTGCCGCTGTTGTTGAACCATTGGATGTAGTAAGGATGGGGATGTGGTCTTGTGGTGAGAGAAAGCTTCTCCACCATCTCCATGCTAGCCAAGTTGTTGCAGCTCCCTCCGTCTATGATGACGCGCACAGAACGTTCCTTCACAACTCCCTTGGTATGGAACAAATTGTGCCTCTGATTTTGCTCAGCTTGTGTGACCTGCACACTCAAAACACGTTGAGCAACTAAACATTCATACCTGTCAGCGTCTTCAGGAGCCATGTATTGCGTCTCATGATCAGAATCATCTCCACCATGGTCTTCACGTGTAATAAGAGCCAAAGTCTCCTCATCATAGTCACTAGCGGACTCATATCCACCATCCGCGGTAGCAATCATCACACGCGGAGATTTGCATTCTCTCGCATAATGACCTCCTCCCTTACAACGACGACAAATAATATCACTTGTGTGCCCTGTTGATGCCATGGAAGAAGAAGAACGCTGTGCAGGCCCCGCAGGTGCGCTCTTGGCAGATAATGGTGGTTGTGCCTGTTTTCTTGAATCACGGCTGGAGGTGGCACCGGATGGAGGTGCTGGTGCAGTTGAAGTAGAAGATGCACGTGGTGTCCATGATGAAGGTCGGCCTGCAGAAAAGTTAGTTCGCCCCAATGCTTGTTGATCCTGCACTTCACGTTCAGCTTTACAAGCAAGATGGAATAAACGAGTGATATTAGTATACTCCTTATAGTCTAAAATGGTCTGAATCTCTCTATTTAATCCACCCAGAAAACGTGCAAGCATAGCTTCATTCTCCTCAACAATACCACATCTAATCATGCCAGTTTGTAATTCCTGATAATATTCTTCTACAGAATTTTTCCCTTGTCTTAAACGCTGCAATTTTTGAAGCAATTCACGTTGATAATATGGTGGAACCCAACGCGTACGCATAGCAGTTTTCAAAGCAGCCCAAGTAGTTGGAATAGGATATAATCTACAATGTTCGGACCACCATACACATGCAAAACTAGTGAAAGCACAAACAGCAGCAGCAACTCGTCTCTCCTCAGGATATTGTAAACATGTAAATCGTTGTTCAGTTTCTAACTCCCAAGTAAGATATATATCAGGAACATATCTACCCTCAAATGGTGGAATATTCAATTTCAGTTTAGGAATATGGACATCATCGCGTACCTGAGGTGGTGGTGCAGGCCTACCATTACGAATATATACCTGAGGTCGACCTGCTGGTGGTGGTACAGGTGGCTGCACGTAGTGTTGATTTTGATCAACCTCATCCTCATAGTCTCCCACATAATCATCCTCCTCCGCATCAGCAGCAGGAGCCACAGAAGTATCAACAGCAGCACCAACAGTTTGGCCAAACGCAAGAGGAACACGGCTTGCTCGGCGGAGGTCTGCTTCGCGACGTGGAGGCAGACGTTGTTGTTGTTGGAGAGGTGCGTTAGCCGCAGCGGTTGGTGGTGGTGGAAGACGCGCGAGCAATTCATTAAACTTGTTATCGAGCTTTGTTTCGAACGTCTTCTCAAAGCCAGTGATCTTCTCCATGGCCTCTTCAAAATTGTTCAGCACATCTTGCACCTGTTCAGTCATCATTTGCTGAAACTTATCATGAAGCTCCTTGTTCGATAAATTCTCCCAGTCAATCTCGTCGGCTTGTGATCCTGGCATGGTTAGCAGCAATAGAAACACACAAGAATATGATCCTACAGACTATGAAGAAGTGGTGGTGGTGGGTGTCACAAATCCGTCAAGCAAATCTCAAATTCTTACCAGTTCTTACCCAGCAGCAGGCGGTGATCGGTAACCATTGTAGTCAAAAACTCTCAAAGCTTGGATAGAGCGATTACCAGGGAGAGTCAAACGCACGACGTAGATGTATGTGGAGCTGGGAAGGCTTATAATATGGTAGCAAAAAGGGTCAGCAATAATCAATTCAGAGATGCAAAGTTGAATAAACGCTCAACGACGGTACTGTGCTGGTCCTAGGCTAGACTGTGCTAGAGACGCGAGCCTAGAACACCAACAAAATCAC